>NW_027198551.1:0-2500 GCF_038502225.1 Cherax quadricarinatus | reverse complement strand
GGCAAACCAAGAAAGTGGAGCATACTCAAGGTGTGAGCGTACTTGTGCCTCGTACAGGATCTTGAAACCCCTACTGTTAAGCAGGTGCGAGATACGGCGAAGTGCTGTAAGCTTCTTGGCTGCCTTGTTTGCAAGATTTACAACATGGTTCTTCATGGTTAGTTTGGAGTCAAATTTCACCCCAAGGATATCAACTTCTTCTCCAGGTGCCAACATCGTCCCATTCATCCTTATTACTGCACCAGCATTACCATCATGGTGCCTAGAGACGATCATCATTTGCGTTTTCTCAGGTGCAAATGTTACTTGCCATCTATTTCCCCAAGCTGATATAGCTCTCAGCTGGTGATTGATGTAGCTTAGAGCAGCTGGCATTTCTTCTCTTGGATAAGTGAATGTCAGTGTACAGTCGTCTGCATATGCATGTGATTCTGGGATGAGATGAAGAAGGTCGTTGAAGTAGACATTCCATAACAGTGGACCCAGCACGCTTCCTTGTGGAACGCTTGCCCCAATAGGATGCCTTGCTGATTCCGTTCCATTGAGGACTACTCTTAGAGATCTACCGTGAAGGTAATCACTGAGGAGACATAGCGTAGAGCCTGCAATTCCCAGTGCTTGAAGTTTTGCTAAGAGGCCCTGGTGCCACACCCAGTCGAAAGCGCCAGCAATGTCCAGTGCTACCACACAGCTGACTTTGGATTCATCCAGTGACTGGTGCCACTTAGTGGAGAGGTTTAGCAACAGATCAGCAGCAGAGTAACCTTTCCTGAAGCCATACTGACGATCACAAAGTAGTGAGTGGTAGTCAAAAAAATCTGTCATTTGTCTTGAGATAATTGTCTCAAGGATCTTACCAGTGATTGACAGGAGTGACACTGGTCTGTAGTTGCTGATTTCTGCTCTGCTCTTCTTTTTGTGAACAGGGACTACATTTGCCTCTTTCCATGGAGAGGGCCATTTACACTGTACTAGGCAGTCTCTCTCTCTCTCTCTCTCTTTCTCTCTTTCTCTCTCTCTTTCTCTCTCTCTTTCTCTCTTTCTCTCTTTCTCTCTTTCTCTCTTTCTCTCTTTCTTTCTTTCTCTCTTTCTTTCTCTCTTTCTTTCTCTCTTTCTTTCTCTCTTTCTTTCTCTTTCTTTCTCTTTCTTTCTCTCTTTCTCTCTTTTTCTTTCTTTCTCTCTTTCTCTCTTTCTTTCTCTCTTTCTTTCTCTCTTTTTCTCTTTCTTTCTCTCTTTCTTTCTCTCTTTCTTTCTTTCTCTCTTTCTTTCTCTTTCTTTCTCTTTCTTTCTCTTTCTTTCTCTTTCTTTTTTTCTCTCTTTCTCTCTTTCTTTCTCTCTTTCTTTCTCTTTCTTTCTTTCTCTTTCTTTCTCTCTTTCTTTCTCTTTCTTTCTTTCTCTCTTTCTTTCTCTTTCTTTCTCTCTTTCTTTCTCTTTCTTTCTCTTTCTCTCTCTCTTTCTTTCTCTCTTTCTTTCTTTCTTTCTCTCTTTCTCTTTCTCTCTTTCTTTCTCTTTCTTTCTTTCTCTCTTTCTTTCTCTTTCTTTCTCTCTTTCTTTCTCTTTCTTTCTCTCTTTCTTTCTCTCTTTCTTTCTCTTTCTTTCTCTTTTTCTTTCTCTTTCTTTCTCTTTCTTTCTCTCTTTCTTTCTCTTTCTTTCTTTCTCTCTTTCTTTCTCTTTCTTTCTCTCTTTCTTTCTCTTTCTTTCTCTCTTTCTTTCTCTTTCTTTCTTTCTCTCTTTCTTTCTCTTTCTTTCTCTCTTTCTTTCTCTCTTTCTTTCTCTTTCTTTCTCTTTTTCTTTCTCTTTCTTTCTCTTTCTTTCTCTCTTTCTCTTTCTCTTTCTTTCTCTCTTTCTCTCTCTTTCTCTCTATTTATCTCTTTCTCTCTCTTTCTCTCTTTCTCTCTCTTTCTCTCTTTCTCTCTTCTTTTCTGTTTCTTTCTCTTTCTCCTCTCTCTCTCTCTTTATTTCTCTCACTCTTTCTCTCTCTCTTTCTCTCTTTCTTTCTCTCTCTGTCTCTCTTTCTTTCTCTCTTTCTTTCTCTCTTTATTTCTTTATTTATTTATTTATTTCTCTCTTTATTTCTCTCTTTATTTCTCTCTTTATTTCTCTCTTTATTTCTCTCTTTATTTCTCTCTTTATTTCTCTCTTTATTTCTCTCTTTATTTCTCTCTTTATTTCTCTCTTTATTTCTCTCTTTATTTCTCTCTTTCTCTCTCTCTTTCTCTCTTTCTCTCTCTTTCTCTTTCTCTCTCTTTCTCTTTCTCTCTCTTTCTTTCTCTTTCTCTCTCTTTCTTTCTCTTTCTCTTTCTCTCTCTTTCTCTTTCTCTCTTTCTCTCTTTCTTTCTCTCTTTCTCTCTCTCTTTCTCTCTCTCTTTCTCTCTTTCTCTCTCTCTTTCTCTCTCTTTCTCTTTCTCTCTCTTTCTCTCTCTTTCTCTTTCTCTCTCTCTTTCTCTCTTTCTCTCTTTCTCTCTTTCTCTTTTTCTTTTTCTTTCTCTCTCTCTTTGCT
>NW_027198550.1:40000-42924 GCF_038502225.1 Cherax quadricarinatus | reverse complement strand
CTGTCATACCATGCTGACATGTCTTTCAAGAAGGATATTTTACTGGTGTTCTTATCTTTTAATATAGATGTAATTTCCTCATACAGGTGTATCTCGTTTGGGCAGACCCAAAAAACATTTTTCTAATTTTATATCAAACGTGGTAGCTGGTCCTGCACTACCCATGGAATAATAATAATAATAATAATAATAATAATAATAATAATAATAATAATAATAATAATAATAAGAATAATATTAATGTTAATAATAATAATAATAATAATAATAATAATAATAATAATAATAATAATAATAATAATAATAATAATAATAATAATAATAAATGTTAGAAAAATTTAGCAAACAGCTTTAGGATAATCCTTCTGATTTTTTTCATTAAGGGAGCAATTTTAGGGTATTTCTTTATCCTTGATGAAGCTCACTCTAGAGCAAAACTACGTCTGAAATAATCTTGCTCTGTGTGCGTGTCTGTAGCAGAACTACAGATACTCATCAGAATTGAGACACAAACTCTGACCTTCAGTGCAGAGGCCAAGTACTATACACTCCAGCCACAGATGCCACACGCAAGTTAAATTGATTTCGCGTATTCGTTGCCATCACCGGGGACACACTGATATCCTCGCATCTTATACTAAGGTACAGGGAAACTTGAAAGCAAGAGACGGAGAAACGAGGAGCATAAAGAAGAGGGAGACTTAGAAAAATGAGGGACATGGAGAAAAGTACAGAGAAAGGAGAGGCATTGGAAAGGGAGTAGGTATATATGATGAGATTTTTCATCCTTGATGGGGAATATTTGCCGGAGACTCAAAAAATGAGGATGAATATGTCGACAAATGGAGATATACAGAGTGAGGGAGAAAAGGAAGAGGTATCGGTGGAGATGGAGAAAATGTTTAGAAATAACAAAAAGGTCGAGGGCGGAAAAGAGACAGCTAGAGATGTTAAAGAAAGGAGAGAGAGAGGGAGAGAGAGAGAGAGAGAGAGAGAGAGAGAGAGAGAGAGAGAGAGAGAGAGAGAGAGAGAGAGAGAGAGAGAGAGAGAGAGAGAGAGAGAGAGACAGAGAGAGAGAGAGAGAGAGACAGAGACAGAGAGAGAGAGAGAGAGAGAGAGAGAGAGAGAGAGAGAGAGAGAGAGAGACAGTCTAATAGAAAGTATATGGAGTCTCATAGTCTCGGAGAAGTAAGTAAAATGTCTTTTAAGAAGAGTCTCGAAACATTTCGTAGAGTCCACTTTAGTACTAGTCTTCTCTCACTACTCCAAGTGGGAGAAAACTACTACTTAGGTGAGGGTCCCCAATCCAGTTCCAGAGGTATCACCTCTGGAACTTGACTGGGGACCCTCATTCTCAGAGAAAAGAATAAACTTACTTCAGGGAAAACTCGAGATGCTCCACGGAGCTGTTTGACTATTTTCTTTTCCTACCACCCCCTATATTCTATATTTTATGTGCAAAGTACATCAACAAAAATACAATAAGAAGCAGAACAGCATAAATAAAATCTCAGAACCTACATCTCAAATACTTCATCCAGCTCCCCGGCGGTGGGCCGCGTGACCAGAATGCTTCAGGCATTTTCCCTCTGGATCGCAAAACTGAGTCTCTGAAAGATGAAGCTGGCCGCTCTTTGATCCTTGGTTTCTGTGATGAGTTTTTCACCAAGCTCTCTAAGGAACTTTAGAGCACACTTGAGCCATGCTTCAAGGGTCTCCGATCCTACTGGGATGAGGTTATATCAAGGAGGGGGCAGGTTTCCTTATTTGTGGATATTCTGGTTCTCCATGTAGCTGGCGGTTCCAACCCCTTCACCTTTTGAGTATGGCAAGTAGATGTCCGTGGTACAGGTGTAGTCTCAGGCAATCTGCTTACCATCCTTCCAAGGTAGCATAGTGACTTCACCTCACAACTGTTCATAGTAATTTATAATGGAATTTTTTTGAGACAAGATTGCTTAACACAATCCTTCGTAATAGAGCTAAGTGGTATAGATATGTTGATGATATGCCTAAAAATCTAGATATAAACGATTTCCTCGTTAAATTAAATAGTTTAGCTCATTCTATAAACTTTTCTGTTGAGATCGAATAAAATAACTCATTGCCTTTCCTATATGTTTTAATTATTAAGGGTAACAATGATTTTAAATTTTAAATGTACAGAAAACCAACAAAAGACTGTTCTTATGTACACTACGGTACTCTCATCAGTGTTGCTGAGAGCTTTGCGTATTTGTAATCCAGAATTCATAGAAGAAGAACTCTCAAAAATTTATGAAATAGCTAATGATCTAAAATACCCAAGAAACTTAATTGATAAACCCTTCAAATTGCCAGAATACTTTATACAATTCAGAAAAGGACAATCAACGTTATTCAACTAAAAATATGTTGGTTCCACCCTACCATAAAAAAAACTTAGTTGATATGCCTTCTCTTCTTAAGACTTTTAATTTCAAAGCAGTATTTTAAAATCTTGATACAGTAAAAAAAAATTGATAAAAAATTCCCCCCAAAATCCTGACGGGTGAGTCTATAAGATTCCTTGTAAAATATGCGATAAAGTTTATTAGTCAAACTGGTAAAAGTCTTGTACTAAGATTAAAACAACATAAATATGGCATTAGAACTGGACAAAATTTTAATTCTGTTTATTCGTGTGAGAAATTTTAACCATCCAATTTTCAAAAAGGCTGAGAAAGTTGTATAAAGCATGTCATGGTCGACAGAAATATAATAAAATCATGTTTCATAAAAAGCAATTTTGAAAATAATATGAATATTTCTTTTGGTTTATATAAATTGGATTCATTTATAATTAATAAAATTTAAGAAAATTTAATGATACATTAGACAAGTAGAAAATGTTAATGGTTGGGTAGAGTATAAGTTGTGTTTCACTGAGTCGGGTGTTGTGACGC
>NW_027198550.1:30000-35000 GCF_038502225.1 Cherax quadricarinatus | reverse complement strand
TGGGGATATAGTTTTGGAGTGGTTGGTGCAATTATTTAATAAATATATGGAAGAGGGTAAGGTACCTAGGGATTGGCAGAGAGCATGCATAGTTCCTTTGTATAAAGGGAAAGGGGATAAAAGAGAGTGCAAAATTTATAGGGGGATAAGTCTGCTGAGTATACCTGGTAAAGTGTATGGTAGAGTTATTATTGAAAGAATTAAGAGTAAGACGGAGAATAGGATAGCAGATGAACAAGGAGGCTTTAGGAAAGGTAGGGGGTGTGTGGACCAGGTGTTTACAGTGAAATATATAAGTGCACAGTATTTAGATAAGGCTAAAGAGGTCTTTGTGGCATTTATGGATTTGGAAAAGGCGTATGACAGGGTGGATAGGGGGGCAATGTGGCAGATGTTGCAAGTGTATGGTGTAGGAGGTAGGTTACTGAAAGCAGTGAAGAGTTTTTACGAGGATAGTGAGGCTCAAGTTAGAGTATGTAGGAAAGAGGGAAATTATTTCCCAGTAAAAGTAGGCCTTAGACAAGGATGTGTGATGTCACCGTGGTTGTTTAATATATTTATAGATGGGGTTGTAAGAGAAGTAAATGCGAGGGTCTTGGCAAGAGGCGTGGAGTTAAAAGATAAAGAATCACACACAAAGTGGGAGTTGTCACAGCTGCTCTTTGCTGATGACACTGTGCTCTTGGGAGATTCT
This sequence comes from Cherax quadricarinatus, assembly GCF_038502225.1. Taxonomy (NCBI): domain Eukaryota; kingdom Metazoa; phylum Arthropoda; class Malacostraca; order Decapoda; family Parastacidae; genus Cherax; species Cherax quadricarinatus. The sequence continues at coordinate 34,306 of NW_027198550.1, read as the reverse complement.
GAAGAGAAGTTGCAGAGATTGGTGGATGAATTTGGTAGGGTGTGCAAAAGAAGAAAATTAAAGGTGAATACAGGAAAGAGTAAGGTTATGAGGATAACAAAAAGATTAGGTGATGAAAGATTGAATATCAGATTGGAGGGAGAGAGTATGGAGGAGGTGAATGTATTCAGATATTTGGGAGTGGAAGTGTCAGCGGATGGGTCTATGAAAGATGAGGTGAATCATAGAATTGATGAGGGGAAAAGAGTGAGTGGTGCACTTAGGAGTCTGTGGAGACAAAGAACTTTGTCCTTGGAGGCAAAGAGGGGAATGTATGAGAGTATAGTTTTACCAACGCTCTTATATGGGTGTGAAGCATGGGTGATGAATGTTGCAGCGAGGAGAAGGCTGGAGGCAGTGGAGATGTCATGTCTGAGGGCAATGTGTGGTGTGAATATAATGCAGAGAATTCGTAGTTTGGAAGTTAGGAGGAGGTGCGGGATTACCAAAACTGTTGTCCAGAGGGTTGAGGAAGGGTTGTTGAGGTGGTTCGGACATGTAGAGAGAATGGAGCGAAACAGAATGACTTCAAGAGTGTATCAGTTTGTAGTGGAAGGAAGGCGGGGTAGGGGTCGGCCTAGGAAAGGTTGGAGAGAGGGGGTGAAGGAGGTTTTGTGTGCGAGGGGCTTGGACTTCCAGCAGGCATGCGTGAGCGTGTTTGATAGGAGTGAATGGAGACAAATGGTTTTTAATACTTGACGTGCTGTTGGAGTGTGAGCAAAGTAACATTTATGAAGGGGTTCAGGGAAACCGGCAGGCCGGACTTGAGTCCTGGAGATGGGAAGTACAGTGCCTGCACTCTGAAGGAGGGGTGTTAATGTTGCAGTTTAAAAACTGTAGTGTAAAGCACCCTTCTGGCAAGACAGTGATGGAGTGAATGATAGTGAATGTTTTTCTTTTTCGGGCCACCCTGCCTTGGTGGGAATCGGCCAGTGTGATAATAAATATATATATATATATATATATGTATATATATATATATATATATATATATATATATATATATATATATATATATATATATATATATATATATATATATATATAATATAATATATATATATATATATATATATATATATATATATTTATATATATATATTTATATATATAAATATAAATATATATATATATATATATATATATATATATATATATATATATATATATATATATGTGTGTGTGTGTATATGTGTACATGTATTTTGCAGCTAAATAAAAATACAATTCCACTTAATCTCTTAATTCCTCCTACCAAAAGCAATCTCATTTACACGCCAAAAAGTCACAAAATGATGACGACAGCAAAACCCGAAGTAAAAAAATAAAAGGAGACTTCTTCAATCAGAGACTCTAACAATGTTCCAATTAAAACCGAATCCGATTATATTTAGTCCGGATTCGGATTACAGTAACAGTCCTGAACAATCTCGCTTCATAGCCAGAGACAGGTGGATTCGTAGTCATGTGACTAGTTGGATGTACAGTATGGCTTTACATAAGAACTAGTAATATTGCGGATTGACTGATGGAAATCCATGTGACAGGTTAATCTTGAGGATGATTAGAGATTATGATTCATGGGTCGGTAGGCACACATATGGATGGCGGAATGAGAGAAATAAATATGCACAGCTACGCATGTGGAAATATAAATAGATTGAGAGAGTAATTGTGGTATGGGACTTGAATGCTAAAGTAGGAGAAACTTTTAGAGAGGGTGTGGTAGGTAAGTTTGGGGTGCCAGGTGTAAATGATAATGGGAGCCCTTTGATTGAACTTTGTATAGAAAGGGGTTTAGTTATAGGTAATACATATTTTAAGAAAAAGAGGATAAATAAGTATACAAGATATGATGTAGGGCGAAATGACAGTAGTTTGTTGGATTATGTATTGGTAGATAAAAGACTGTTGAGTAGACTTCAGGATGTACATGTTTATAGAGGGGCCACAGATATATCAGATCACTTTCTAGTTGTAGCTACACTGAGAGTAAAAGGTAGATGGGATACAAGGAGAATAGAAGCATCAGGGAAGAGAGAGGTGAAGGTTTATAAACTAAAAGAGGAGGCAGTTAGGGTAAGATATAAACAGCTATTGGAGGATAGATGGGCTAATGAGAGCATAGGCAATGGGTTCGAAGAGGTATGGGGTAGGTTTAAAAATGTAGTGTTAGAGTGTTCAGCAGAAGTTTGTGGTTACAGGAAAGTGGGTGCAGGAGGGAAGAGGAGCGATTGGTGGAATGATGATGTAAAGAGAGTAGTAAGGGAGAAAAAGTTAGCATATGAGAAGTTTTTACAAAGTAGAAGTGATGCAAGGAGGGAAGAGTATATGGAGAAAAAGAGAGAAGTTAAGAGAGTGGTGAAGCAATGTAAAAAGAGAGCAAAGGAGAGAGTGGGTGAGATGTTATCAACAAATTTTGTTGAAAATAAGAAAAAGTTTTGGAGTGAGATTAACAAGTTAAGAAAGCCTAGAGAACAAATGGATTTGTCAGTTAAAAATAGGAGAGGAGAGTTATTAAATGGAGAGTTAGAGGTATTGGGAAGATGGAAGGAATATTTTGAGGAATTGTTAAATGTTGATGAAGATAGGGAGCTGTGATTTCGTGTATAGGGCAAGGAGGAATAACATCTTGTAGGAGTGAGGAAGAGCCAGTTGTGAGTGTGGGGGAAGTTCGTGAGGCAGTAGGTAAAATGAAAGGGGGTAAGGCAGCCGGGATTGATGGGATAAAGATAGAAATGTTAAAAGTAGGTGGGGATATAGTTTTGGAGTGGTTGGTGCAATTATTTAATAAATGTATGGAAGAGGGTAAGGTACCTAGGGATTGGCAGAGAGCATGCATAGTTCCTTTGTATAAAGGCAAAGGGGATAAAAGAGAGTGCAAAAATTATAGGGGGATAAGTCTGTTGAGTGTACCTGGTAAAGTGTATGGTAGAGTTATTATTGAAAGAATTAAGAGTAAGACGGAGAATATGATAGCAGATGAACAAGGAGGCTTTAGGAAAGGTAGGGGGTGTGTGGACCAGGTGTTTACAGTGAAACATATAAGTGAACAGTATTTAGATAAGGCTAAAGAGGTCTTTGTGGCATTTATGGATTTGGAAAAGGCGTATGACAGGGTGGATAGGGGGGCAATGTGGCAGATGTTGCAAGTGTATGGTGTAGGAGGTAGGTTACTGAAAGCAGTGAAGAGTTTTTACGAGGATAGTGAGGCTCAAGTTAGAGTATGTAGGAAAGAGGGAAATTTTTTCCCAGTAAAAGTAGGCCTTAGACAAGGATGTGTGATGTCACCGTGGTTGTTTAATATATTTATAGATGGGGTTGTAAGAGAAGTAAATGCGAGGGTCTTGGCAAGAGGCGTGGAGTTAAAAGATAAAGCAGGTATACTCAACAGACTTATCCCCCTATAATTTTTGCATTCTCTTTTGTCCCCTTTGCCCTTATACAAACGAACTATGCATGCTCTCTGCCAATCCCTAGGTACCTTACCCTCTTCCAAACATTTATTAAATAATTGCACCAAGCACTCCAAAACTATATAGCCACGTGCTTTTAACATTTCTATCTTTATCCCATCAATCCCGGCTGCCTTACCCTCTTTCATTTTACCTACTGCCTCACGAACTTCCCCCACACTCACAACTGGCTCTTCCTCACTCCTACAAGATGTTATTCCTCCTTTCCCTATACACAAAATCACAGCTTCCCTATCTTCATCAACATTTAATAATTCCTCAAAATATTCCCTCCATCTTCCCAATACCTCTAACTCTCCATTTAACTCTCCTCTCCTATTTTTAACTGACAAATCCATTTGTTCTCTAGGCTTCCTTAACTTGTTAATCTCATTCCAAAACGTTTTCTTATTTTCAACAAAATTCGTTGAAAACATCACACCCACTCTCTCATTTGCTCTCATTTTGCATTGCTTCACCACTCTCTTAACCTCTCTCTTTCTTTCCATATGCTCTTCCCTCCTTGCATCACTTCAACTTTGTAAAAGCCTCTCATATGGTAACTTTTTCTTCTTTACTACTCTCTTTACATCATCATTCCCCCAATCGCTCTTCTTCCCTCCCGCACCTACTTTCCTGTAACCACAAACTTCTGCTGAACACTCTAACACTACATTCTTAAAGCTACCCCATACAACTTCGACCCCATTGCCTATTCTCTCACTAGCCCATCTATCCTCCAATAGTTGTTTATATCTTACCCTAACTGCCTCCTCTTTTAGTTTATAAACTTTCACCTCTCTCTTCCCTGA
>NW_027198550.1:0-25000 GCF_038502225.1 Cherax quadricarinatus | reverse complement strand
ATTGACAAAAGGATTTATCCTATTACTCTGAAAATCTGCTTAATGACTGGGATTTTTAACTCTCACCGATTGATTTCAATTTTCCATTCAAATGTTATGATTACAGTGACGGGATTAAGAAACATTTTCATAAAAACGGTTTCAATTATATATTTTTTTAAATCGAGCCAAAAATTAACTACAGGCAAGAAGACCGTAATAGGAAAATCCTACCTTGGACATTTGAGAATGTTTCTGACCTTCACGGTGACCTTACTGAATGTAAAGAAAGGCATCAATGAGGTACCATGTTGACTGGTGCCTTTGTCAGTGTTAATACTTACAGTAAGGTACTTTTGTGTTGTACCTTCTTTTATTTACATGAGAACTCATATGCAACTCTCTCTTCCTCTCTCTCTCTCTCTCTCTCTCTCTCTCTCTCTCTCTCTCTCTCTCTCTCTCTCTCTCTCTTTCTTCCTGTTCATACAGTCACTTAAACTTCATAACTGGCATTTATTTTGTAGTAACTAACAAAGGTAATAATAGTATATTATTACCTTTATTAATAATAGTAATAATAACAGTATTAATAGTACCAGTGGTAGTAATAGCAGTAGCAGTAATAAGATTGAAAGTAGTAGTAGTGGTAGCATCAGTAACAGTAATAGCAGTAATAGCATTATCTTTTCCAAGAGAATTAACTTGATTTTTTTAAATAAACCATTTAAAATTAAATAAGAGGGAAAAAAACCTGGCGATCTGCCTCTTCAATAATATTTTGGGGTTCGTCGTGAGAAAAAAGACTAAATTTTTTACTGAAATATATTCCAAGAACTTAAATTATATCCGAGACAGAAAATATGACTTTTCATTTTCACAAGATTCTGCTAACTCACCAATGAAATTGGTTAAGGAGAGAAATGTAACTCTCCTGTTTGTGCTCATTAGACAACGAGATAACAAAATCCTATTTGCCTGATCTCATATTTTAGAAACAAAATTGTGATAACTCTAGATGCCACCTAAATAGCATTTTACGTTAAGCCAGACTTCTGAATCGCTGCGCACTCACCGTACTGATCAAATATCCATGGGGATCAGGTTTCACACTGTCCTAAAAGCAACAAATATCATATCCACTTATTTAAATGAACTTATTAGAGATACCTGTGTATTTCGATCTCTGTTTAAAGACCTTCTACAGACAGATGAACAAGATGTTAAAAAAAACTCGCTGCCGATGCTGTCATAGCTTCAGATTTTATTTCTCCCTGTGAGATCTCGAAATTCGGAAAAGTTAAACTAATAAATGGTGAAAACAAATTTTTATGTAATTACAACCAATACTGCAACAAGAAGTCATGTTCCCAGTCCATAAAGTGGTTGAGAATTTTAACATGTTGAGAGATGGGTAAGTGTTTTTTGTGCATACTTTAGTGATCTCTTGTGTTTGACGATTGTAGTGTTGCAACTTTTGTGAAAGCGAAATCCTGCTAGTTTGTCTAATGCCTGATAGATCAGAACCTTTACAGGGAATTTTATATATCCTCAGTATTCTAGGATGATTAATTTTTATTTATTTGTAAGTGTGTTACCTCTCATTGCGCGATATTACTTAAAGTCTGCGTCTTCCTTCCTCATGGTTGTTATTTACATTTTTGAAAAAGTGTTGACGCGCCTCATTAAAAGTTTCAATTCTGAACAAGTCGTAACAATCTTGTTTCAAGAATATGTTAAGATGGCATAAATTTTCTGATCAGAATAATAATGTGAAGAACAAATAGGCACTGCTTTGAAAATGATCGGAAGGAATACTTATTAGATATCCCTCAAGGGGGACATTTCACTTCCTCCAGCTTTTCGATTTTATTTCGCTCGAGAACGCCTCGTCCAATCCGTTTCAGATTTTCAACGTTTATGTACGGTAATGAGGCGTAAACAACTATGACCAAAAAGAACAATAAGCCACAATACCGTGACTGGAATAATACACAAATGACCCACTTATGACGAAACGTCATCATACGCTTCTCTCTCCGATGTTTTTTGTGAACTATAACGATAAACTATGATAACTTCCGAAAACCTCCGAGGCGTAGCTTCAAACGTGTCAATAAGATGCTTCCTATTTGGCTGATGACAGGGAACGAAATTCAGATGAACAGGCGTAGATTTGAACAATTTAAGAGTAAAAATAATGTGCAGTTTTTATTTTCATTATATCACTTTAAACAAATTTCAGTTTACTTCATCATAAAAACTTCACCCGGTAATGGATAGTACATCTTAGAGCCAGAAGAATAATACCCATTAGGGTTTTTATGTCAGCAGACAAATTTATTGATGTATATATATATATATATATATATATATCTATATATATATATATATATATATATATATATATATATATATATATATATATATATATATATATATATATATATATATATATGTCGTGCCGAATATGTAAAACTGGTTAATTAGCAAGAACTCATTTAAAATTAAGTTCTTTCTAAAATTTTCCCTTATGCGTTTAAAGATATATTTTTTTAATTAATGTTGACGTAAAAATTTATAATTTTGCACCAAAAGGAACTTAGAAAACTTACCTAATCTTATTATAACAAGAACAATTTATTTTAACCTCACCCAACTAAATATATTTTAGATTTGTTTACAATAATTTAATACTAAACAAACGCAGTGAAATATATTTTTTTCTTTAGGTTCAGAATGATTTTGGCGAAATTATTGCATACACAAATTTTCACTTGTCCTATATGGCAAGATGAGTGTTGCTATTTAAGCCAAGATCGCAAGTTCTGCCTATTCGGCACGACATATATATATATATATATATATACATATATATATAGGAGTGAATGGAGACAAATAGTTTTTAATACTTGACGTGCTGTTGGAGTGTGAGCAAAGTAACATTTATGAAGGGGTTCAGGGAAATCGGCAGGCCGGATTTGAGTCCTGGAGATGGGAAGTACAGTGCCTGCACTCTGAAGGAGGGGTGTTAATGTTGCAGTTTAAAAACTGTAGTGTAAAGCACCCTTCTGGCAAGACAGTGATGGAGTGAATGATGGTGAAAGTTTTTCTTTTTCGGGCCACCCTGCCCTGGTGGGAATCGGCCAGTGTGATAATAAATATATATATATATATATATATATATATATATATATATATATATATATATATATATATATATATATATATATATATATATATATATATATATGAAAAACAACCACTCTCAAAGAATAGAGAAATTCCAAGCGTTTTCGTGACTACTCACATTATCAAGGAACTATGAAAGTAAAGCATCCAAGGAAAGGTATATAAGGGGTCTGGCCAACACCTCACTATCAGATCCCACAACGGTTAAACACCTGACGCGCGCCGGCCCAACTGGACAGGTCCTTTGCACAACCCACCAACAAACTATTCTGCCCAAGAAAATTTAAAAAATTATTATTTGTCCAGTGTATTATTAAATTCTTCCCAAATTCTATTAATTATAAATGGATCTAATTTATATAAACCAAAGGAAATATTCATATTATTGTCAAAACTGCTTTTTATGAAACAAGATTCAATTATATTCCTGTCGACCATGGACTTACTTGATACTACTTTCTCAACTTTTTGAAAATCAATTGGATGATTAAAATCTCTTACATGAATAAATAGAGCATTGGAATCTTGTCCAGTTCTAATGCTATATTTATGTTGTTTTAATCTTAGTTCGAGATTTTTACCAGTTTGACCGTAATAAACTTTATCGCAAATTTTACAAGGAATCTTATAGACACATCCATCAGCATTTTGTGGGGAATTCTTTATCAAAAATTTTTTTACTGTATCAAGATTTTTGAATACAACTTGAATATTAAAAGTCTTAAGAAGAGAAGGCATATCAACCAAGTTTTCATGGTAAGGGAGAACCGACATATTTTTAGTTGAATAAGGCTGGTTGTCCCTTTTTGGATTGTAAAAAGTATTTCTAGCAACTTTAAAAGATTTATCAATTACATTTCTTGGGTATTTTAAATCATTACCTATTTCATAAATTTTGGATATTTCCTCATCTATGAACTCAGGACTACAAATTCGTAAAGCTCTCAAAAACATTGATGAGAATAATAATACGAAGAATAATAGTGGTTGTCTTACATATTCTGAAATCACCTGTTTACTGTGATCTTATTGCATATATATATATATATATATATATATATATATATATATATATATATATATATATATATATATATATATATATATATATATATATATATATATATATATATATATATATATATATATATATATATATATATATATATATATATATATATATATATATATTTATATGTATATATATATATATATTGCATATATATATATATATATATATATATATATATATATATATATATATATATATATATATATATATATATATATATATATATATATATCTGGCACCTCTGCCAGAGAGAGGCTGTGGGCATCCCGCTCTGTGATTTTGGCACAATATCGTCCAATCAAGAACACCTACCAGGATTATCATCAACAGACTGGTGTGTGAATATCTGCTCGTCGTGTTGGAAAGGGTCAGAAGACTCCGCATTTCGTCTCTTCCGTCAGAATCAAGAAAAGTTCTGTGTATGTGAATTCAGTGAGGGAACATAACGGTCACCTATGGGTATTAGAGGTCGGTGAGGGGTGGCCTCATGGAGGAGGAGGAGGCAGAGGTTGAGGGGTAAAACTTTCCCCCCCCCTTCCCCAAACAGGCGCGCATACACCGTGTGCTCGTGTTACAACAATGGAGTGTTTGTTCACCGTGTGTATAGTGTATAGTGTATATAGTCTATAGTGTACAGTGCATAGTATGTGCATGGTATGCGCATAGCATGTGAAGTGTATAGCGGTGTGTCGTTGATAGTGGGGGCTGTGCACAGAGCATAGTGGTGTATAGTAACATGTGCACAGAGCATTGTGATGTATAGTGACTTGTCCTGGGAGGGAGTGAGTGCCCTACTCCGCCTCATCACACATCTTCCACTCCTCCCTTTATTCCACCTCCCACCACAAGAACGGGAGACCCCTCTCCTTCCCCCCCCACCACCACCATGAACCACATGCGGTATGTGCCATGCGCCATTTTCCCTTCAGCCTGGGCTTACCACACAGTTTGAGGTATGGCAGATGATGAAGCCAGCCAGCCACAAAGCCGGGGAAACAATGCACCCGACAATGAAAGAAGAGGCACATGTCAGGTGTGTGGAGAGTTTCGAGCACGCAACAATGATGGCCGCATTCGTGCACACAATGGGTGTGCAGGATCACATATGGACGAAACCTCTGTTTTTTAGGTATATGCTGCGAAGGCGCAAATTTTGTTGCATTCGGTGAAATAAGAGGAGATTGCATCCTCTGGTCAGCTTTAAACTCGTGGAGCTGATGTGTTTTTCCTCACATGAAGCTTCGCTTTGACTTCAAGTTGTGCAAGTTTTCACGTAACAGTTTAATTAATTACATTGGTGTCTGTGAAATGCTTGAAGAATGTCACTTCTGATCAGAAACAAATAAGAGTGTTTAACTTTACCAAGTTATTTTAGGTTATGGCTACGTAATGTATTTTCATGTGTCCGTAACATGTGTGCCGTAGAGACCATTGGAAAAAAATTGCATGCGATATACACAAACTCACTTAATTACTTCCTTTCTTACGTACAGAGTTACTTTCAAGCTTTCTTCAACGCTGGTTAAGCTTTGAAGAAACATTGGACTGATTTTTGCCTGTGTACGTCCCAATTTGCTTTTTCTTAATGAAGAACTTGTGTAAATTGAAATATTGCTTTTCATGCGATAATTTCTGAGTGTTTAATGGAATTAGCTTCAGCCTTTCAATGCTGATAAAATGATCATGCAACTTCCGAGATGATTCAAGATAAATATGCTTGTGCATTTTAGAAGATTCTTGTCTGAGATAACAAGAGAACGTCGCCTCTGTTTAGCCTCAAACCTGGTGTTTCTTTATGGAAGGTTCGAATTGTCTTTGGGCTATGTATATCCAAATTTACCTTTTTTATTGAAGAAATCTTAATGACTTATGAATACCTCTTCTGATTTGTTTCAAGTCTTCAGTGTTAACATTTAGTTGCATTACAAACATATACGGCACTCTGCTCAATTCCAGTCGCTGGTATAGAGGTGGAGGAGGCTGGGGTTATGCAAAACGGGGATACTTTCTCGGATCGCACAGCGACCAAAGCACACCTAGTTGCATTTGATTCCAGGCGAAAAGGGTACTTCCCATACCTATATAAATTATTCATACATAGGAAAGCATAGAACGATACACTTTAAATTATTAAAACAGTTATTTTTGTAACTTTGTTCCAAATTTTACTTCAAAGTACATCGTCTACAGACGCCTGAGGGAACAGGGAAATTGGTGATTTTTCTGGGTAAAACTGTAATTCAAGGGACTGATTACCTCAACTTTTGTATGTAGTTCTTCTGTCTTTCAATCATGTCCTTGAATATGACTCACGAAATCGTAATGACACGATTGCAAACAAACCATACAAACTCTCTGGTCGCGGGTTCTAGCCCCACCCGTTGCATGCTTTGTTTCCTTAAATTAATATTGATAAAACCACTGGATGGCGAGAAGTCTACAATAAAGATACCCAGATGTTGCGTAGATGTCTAAATTTCATCTTGTCGGTATTGTACACCATTCATATACAACATAAAAACTTTAGCTTGAGCAAAATTATTCTTTCCATTCAACGTCTTATTTAACAATAATTTTTCTCGCCGAAACTACCAAGTCAGGTGTCAAGAGTTACTAACCTTATCGAGAGAATTGTGCATGAGTCAGCTTCAACGAGAACACTCACTTCCTGCGCTCAGGACAAAGTTAGGACTCTCCCTCTACGTTTCGTGTTTTAGAAGGCTATTCTCAAACATGTTTGATCTATTGTCATATAATTTTTGTTTGCACTCGATTAAGTCTTAAAAGATGTTGCCTGATAGGAACTACGACACGTATTTCTTTCTGACGTATTACCATATAAAAAGTCTCAATATTGTTCTGTATCATCTGGATACGGTTGACAATGATCAAGAAAAGTCAGAGGTGCAGAGCGAAAGTTGTCATATTAAGGGTTGGCTCTGCACTTAGTCTTGTGGCCTAAAATGATTCCACGATCGATATGCGAGATTTGTCTAGTTAAGAATTGAAAATAAACGGGTCTTGTCTTCTTCCCGATAAGTTAGATTTTAGATTTTACTTGACTCCAGACGAACATTAATAAGCCTCTCTTTTCTTAATAAGTCTTTCAGTTTCACTGTTCTCACTTTTCCATTCATCGATCCAAGACTTTCATCAGGTTTTTATCTTTATTCTTAAAATTTGTTTTCATTTTAATTCTTGAGATATTCGGTAGCAGTACTTCGCTACAATCCCTGTTGTCCTTACTGTCATTGAACCATTCCATTTCTGCTTAGAAATATCATCCTCATGATCGTCATCACTGAGTCACACTTCTCTTATCACTAACATCATCATCGGCTCCTCTTTCAATTTCTTCAGATACACCTTCGAATCCCGTTTCTCCAACTTCCTCTTTGCTTTTGGGTCGTCCATCTTGGTCTGGGCACGGGTGACAGCACTCGCCGGATATTCAATGAGGTGGTCATCCTTCCCTGAGTCATTGAACACCCCGGTAGAGTCACTTTATCTTCTTTTTTTTTCAGTTGAGCTCCGGATCATTTATTCAGACAACGGATTTCACATCACTTTAGGTTATGGGACTAACTTATTCCTAGCAAAGTGGCAGTTTTCGAGTGATTTCTGTTCTCACCCTACCAGTGACGAGTTCACGAAGTGTGGTGGCGCCTTCATTCCAGTGCTTACTATTTTTACTCAGGCCTTCTGTCCCAAATTCCCGTATTAGAGATGCTCAAGACCCCATCTTACTAGTTAGCGTTTGTTTCGTACATAGCCGAAGTATGTTTCTAAGGCATTTTCCAAGGTAAGATTTTTCCCTCTGTTAAGGTGCAAAATTGGTGACATTTTGAGCCTCACTCGCTGCGTCTCTGTCACATTTCTCACTCTCGGGGCCTCTAAATCTTCTAGCTGCCACGGTCTTTCCAACTGATTTTCTTTCTCCCAAGCATTGGCTCAATATGGAAACCGCCTTTTCACACCTGCAACACCTTATCTGAGCACTTCTTGGATATTATGTCAATTATTTTAAGAGAAGGGTTTGTTTCCCTTCACTAGCAAGTAGTGTGGGATGTAACTCAAGCGAGTTACACCTAGAGTATTAAGTTAGAGTTTTTTATTCTGGTCCACTTCCATATCTACAAATCACAGTATCCTTATAAAGGAAAGGAAATTAAAGGCTTGTTATTAAGAGGGTAATCTTTTTGTTTGAAAAAAGGCAAACACTGATAAGAGGAAAAATATAACATGATGGCTACTACAAAGATCAGATCTTGATCTTGAAATATTTCAGATTCACATAAATTACTTACCAGAATGAGAATCAATAATGAACATAATGTTAATGATTAAATACATAGCAAAAAACTTGGATACACCTGAGCCAAGACGACCTCGTATGGGGTAACAAAATTTTATGCAGATAAATGCCACGTATTAAAATTAGAAAAAATGGAACTATATATAGTTCCTTGATAATGTGAGAAATCATCAAAGACTTTGGAATTCTACTATTCTCTCACAGTGGTTATTCTACTTATTGTGATATCAACAACCACGGGGGGGGGAAGTTGAATGATAGCTCTAGGCCTTTGGTGTTGCAATCAACGCATCATCAGGACCTTGCAATGTTGAAGAAAAGAGGAGGGCCAAGCAAATGCGATCGCAGGAAATGCCTTTGCTGGAGTGAGGGAGAGAGACGAGAGGCAGGAGGCAGGAAGTGCCCCCAGGCATACCAATGCCCATAACCAGAAAGGTTGAATAATATAGCATTAGAAAAACAGTTAGCCCACAAGCACTGACATCTAACGAACGTGACATGGAAATTATCAAAAATTCGGTCAGAGTAGTCTATGATATAAATAACTCTACATACATAATAATTACATTGCCAGTGATATAGATATCATTGGAAAATTATCTTAGGAGTTTCCGCACTCGAGAAAACGGGTCCATTAAAGGGATATAATTAACTGGAGACATCTATAACTTGTATAACGGAAGACAGTCAAGTTTATCTGTCCCAGAAACTTCTGAGGCAGATGCTGAATATGATATAAATGACTTTACATACCAAATCTATAGACAGTTCTCTCTCTCTCTCTCTCTCTCTATGTAAAATAGTACCACCTCTAGCACTGTCCAAGAGACCCTCATCCTAAGAGAAAAGAATATATATATATATATATATATATATATATATATATATATATATATATATATATATATATATATATATATATATATATATATATATATATATTATATATATATATATATTATATATATATATATATATATATATATATATATATATATATATATATATATTAAAGGTGAATACAGGAAAGAGTAAGGTTATGAGGATAACAAAAAGATTAGGTGATGAAAGATTGAATATCAGATTGGAGGGAGAGAGTATGGAGGAGGTGAACGTATTCAGATATTTGGGAGTGGACGTGTCAGCGGATGGGTCTATGAAAGATGAGGTGAATCATAGAATTGATGAGGGAAAAAGAGTGAGTGGTGCACTTAGGAGTCTGTGGAAACAAAGAACTTTGTCCTTGGAGGCAAAGAGGGGAATGTATGAGAGTATAGTTTTACCAACGCTCTTATATGGGTGTGAAGCGTGGGTGATGAATGTTGCAGCGAGGAGAAGGCTGGAGGCAGTGGAGATGTCATGTCTGAGGGCAATGTGTGGTGTGAATATAATGCAGAGAATTCGTAGTTTGGAAGTTAGGAGGAGGTGCGGGATTACCAAAACTGTTGTCCAGAGGGCTGAGGAAGGGTTGTTGAGGTGGTTCGGACATGTAGAGAGAATGGAGCGAAACAGAATGACTTCAAGAGTGTATCAGTCTGTAGTGGAAGGAAGGCGGGGGAGGGGTCGGCCTAGGAAGGGTTGGAGGGAGGGGGTAAAGGAGGTTTTGTGTGCGAGGGGCTTGGACTTTCAGCAGGCATGCGGGAGCGTGTTTGATAGGAGTGAATGGAGACAAATGGTTTTTAATACTTGACGTGCTGTTGGAGTGTGAGCAAAGTAACATTTATGAAGGGATTCAGGGAAACCGGCAGGCCGGACTTGAGTCCTGGAGATGGGAAGTACAGTGCCTGCACTCTGAAGGAGGGGTGTTAATGTTGCAGTTTAAAAACTGTAGTGTAAAGCACCCTTCTGGCAAGACAGTGATGGAGTGAATGATGGTGAAAGTTTTTCTTTTTCGGGCCACCCTGCCTTGGTGGGAATCGGCCGGTGTGATAATAATAAAAATATATATATGTATATATATATATATATATATATATATATATATATATATATATATATATATATATGTGTGTGTGTGTGTGTGTGTGTGTGTGTGTGTGTGTATTTCGCCAGTTCTTGCGAATTCCTTGCATTGTTAATGTCTCTAGTAAGGCTGATGCATGCAGGGGATGAGATAAAAAGCTGCAAGCCTTCTGCCTGAAAGCTGGCGGCCTTGGATCAAAGTCTAGCGCAAGCTGGACTCCAAGGTATTGGTCCAGTGTGGGTAGATTGGTAAAGCACTGCGTACCTTGTTCCAAGGTTCGTAGGTTCGAGTCGCTTTCAGCCACCTCTGTAGCTGGAATGGGGACCCTCATCCTCAGAGAAAACAATAAACGTACCTCAGGGAAAACTCAAGGTTCTCCCCTTAGCTGTTTGAATATTTTCTTCTCCTACCACCCCCTATATATATACTCCCTATATATATACATATATATATATGCAAAACAACCACTCTGAAAGAATAGAGAAATTCCAAGCGCTTTCGTGACTACTCACATTATCAAGGAATGCATAGTTCCTTGATAATGTGAGTAGTCACGAAAGAGCTTGGAATTTCTCTATTCTTTCAGAGTGGTTGTTTTGCATATTTTGAAATCACCTGTTTACTGTGATCTTATTGCATATATATATATATATATATATATATATATATATATATATATATATATATATATATATATATATATATATATATATATATATATATATATATATATATATATATATAAATATATATATATATATATATACATATATATATATATATATATATATATATATATATATATATATATATATATATATATATATATACATAAATATATTTCTTTCAACGTACCAGCCGTATCCCACTGAGGCGGGGTGGCCCAAAAGAAAAAACTGAAGTTTCTCCTTTTAAATTTAGTAATATATACAGGAGAAGGGGTTACTAGCCCCTTGCTCCAGGCATTTAAGTCGCCTCTTACGACACGCATGGCTTACAGAGGAAGAATTCTGTTCCACTTCCCCATGGAGATAAGAGGAAATAAACAAGAACAAGAATTAGAAAGAAAATAGAAGAAAACCCAGAGGGGTGTGTATATATATGCTTGTACATGTATGTGTAGTGTGACCTAAGTGTAAGTAGAAGTAGCAAGACTTACCTGTAATCTTGCATATTTATGAGACAGACAAAAGACACCAGCAATCCTACCATCATGTAAAACAATTACAGGCTTTCGTTTTACACTAACTTGGCAGGACGGTAGTACCTCCCTGGGCGGTTGCTGTCTACCAACCTACTACCTACAATATATATATATATATATATATATATATATATATATATATATATATATTTATATATATATATATATATATATATATATATGTCGTGCCGAATATGCAAAACTAGTCAATTAGTAAGAACTCATTTAAAATTAAGTCATTTCTGAAATTTTCTCTTATGCGTTTAAAGATATGTTTTTTTCATTAATGTTAATGTAAAAAAATTTAATTTTGCACTAAAAGAATCTTAGAAAACTTACCTAACCTTATTATAACAAGAGCAATTTATTTTAGCCTAACACAACTAAATATATTTTAAATACGTTTACAGTAATTTAATACTAAACAAACGCAATCAAATATTTTTTTTTCGTTAGGTTCAGAATGATTTTGGCGAAATTATTGCATACACAAATTTTTACTTGTCCTATATGGCAAGATAAACGTTGCTATTTAAACCAAGATCGCAAGTTCTGCCTATTCGGCACGACATATATATATATATATATATATATATATATATATATATATATATATATATATATATATATATATATATATATATATATATATATATATATATATATGTATATATATATATATATATATATATATATATATATATATATATATATATATATATATATATATATATATATATATATATATATATATATATATATATATATATACATTTATATATATACATGTATATATATATATATATATATATATATATATATATATATATATATATATATATATATATATATATATATATATATATATATATATATATATATGTAATGTGTGTGTGTGAAAACTCCTAATTGTACTCACCTACTAGTGGTTGCACGGGTCGAGTCAGAGATCCTGGCCCCGCCTCTTCGTTGGCCGCTACTAGGTCATTCTTCCGGTTCCATGAGCTTTATCATACCTCTTCTTAAAGCTGTGTTTGGATCCTGCATCCACTACATCTCTTCCCAGACTATTCCACTTACCGACAACTTTGTGACTGAAGAAATACTTCCTAAAAACCCTGTGATTCATCTGAGTCTTCAACGTGTGTGTGTGTGTGTGTGTGTGTGTGTTTGTGTGTGTGTGTGTGTGTGTGTAGTCACCTAATTGTGGTTGCAGGGGTCGAGACTCAGCTCCTGGCCCCGCCTCTTCACTGATCGCTACTGGATCCTCTCTCTCTCTGCTTCCTGAGCTTTGTCATACCTCTTCTTAAAACTATGTATGGTTCCTGCCTCCACTACTTCACTTGCTAGGCTATTCCACTTGCTGACAACTCTATGACTGAAGAAATACTTCCTAACGTCCCTGTATCTCGTCTGAGTCTTCAGCTTCCAGTTGTGACCCCTTGTCCCTGTGTCCCCTCTCTGGAACATCCTATCTCTGTCCACCTTGTCTATTCCCCGCAGTATCTTGTATGTCGTTATCATGTCTCCCCTGACCCTTCTGTCCTCCAGTGTCGTCAGTCCGATTTCCCTTAACCTTTCCTCGTACGACATTCCCTTGAGCTCTGGGACTAGCCTTGTTGCAAACCTTTGTACTTTCTCTAACTTCTTGACGTGCTTGACCAGGTGTGGGTTCCAGACTGGTGCTGCATACTCCAGTATGGGCCTAACATACACAGTGTACAGAGTCTTGAACGATTCCTTATTAAGGTATCGGAACGCTATTCTCAGGTTTGCCAGGCGCCCGTATGCTGCAGCGGTTATTTCGTTGATGTGTGCCTCCGGTGATGTGCTCGGTGTTATGGTCACCCAAAGATATTTCTCCCTGAGTGAGGTCTGTAGTCATTGTCCACCTAGCCTATACTCTGCG
Organism: Cherax quadricarinatus; assembly: GCF_038502225.1. Lineage (NCBI taxonomy): Eukaryota > Metazoa > Arthropoda > Malacostraca > Decapoda > Parastacidae > Cherax > Cherax quadricarinatus. The sequence continues at coordinate 11,369 of NW_027198550.1, read as the reverse complement.
GTCTTCTTTGCCCCTCCCCAATCTTCATGACTTTGCATGTGTGTGTATGTGTGTGTGTGGGGGGGGGGTGAGTGTGTGTGTGTGTACTCACCTAGTTAAGGTTGCAGGGGTCGAGTCCAAGCTCCTGGCCCCGCCTCTTCACTGGTCACTACTAGGTCACTCTCCCTGAACCATGAGCTTTATCGTACCTCTGCTTAAAGCTATGTATGGATCCTGCCTCCACTACATCGCTTCCCAAACTATTCCACTTCCTGACTACTCTGTGGCTGAAGAAATACTTCCTAACATCCCTGTGATTCATCTGTGTCTTCAGCTTCCAACTGTGTCCCCTTGTTGCTGTGTCCAGTCTCTGGAACATCCTGTCTTTGTCCACTTTGTCAATTCCTCTCAGTATTTTGTATGTCGTTATCATGTCCTCTCTATCTCTCCTGTCCTCCAGTGTCGTCAGGTTGATTTCTTTTAGCCTCTCCTCGTAGATATACCTTTTAGCTCTGGGACTAGTCTTGCGGCAAACCTTTGCACTTTCTCTAGTTTCTTTACATGCTTGGCTAGGTGTGGGTTGCAAACTGGTGCCGCATACTCCAATATGGGCCTAACGTACACGGTGTACAGGGTCCTGAACGATTCCTTATTAAAATTTCGGAATGCTGTTCTGAGGTTTGCTAGGTGCCCATATGCTGCAGCAGTTATTTGGTTGATGTGCGCTTCAGGAGATGTGCCTGGTGTTATACTCACCCCAAGATCTTTTTCCTTGAGTGAGGTTTGTAGTCTCCGGCCCCCTAGACTGTACTCCGTCTGCGGTCTTCTTTGCCTTTCCCCAATCTTCATGACTTTGCACTTGGTGGGATTAAACTCCAGGAGCCGATTGCTGGACCAGGTCTGCAGCCTGTCCAGATCCCTTTGTAGTTCTGCCTGGTCTTCCATCGAGTGAATTCTTCTCATCAACTTCACGTCATCTGCAAACAGGGACACCTCAGAGTCTATTCCTTCCGTCATGTCGTTCACAAATACCAGAAACAGCACTGGTCCTAGGACTGACCCCTGTGGGACCCGGCTGGTCACAGGTGCCCACTCTGACACCTCGCCACTTACCCTGGCTCGCTGCTGTCTTCCTGACAAGTATTCCCTGATCCATTGCAGTGCCTTCCCTGTTATCCCTGCTTGGTCCTCCAGTTTTTTGCACTAATCTCTTGTGTGGAACTGTGTCAAACGCCTTCTTGCAGTCCAAGAATATGCAATCCACCCACCCCCCTCTCTCTTGTCTTACTGCTGTCACCATGTCACAGAACTCCAGTAGGTCTGTGACACAGGATTTCCTGTCCCTGAAACCATGTTGGCTGCTGTTGATGAGAACATTCCTTTCTAGGTGTTCCACAACTCTTCTCCTGATAATCTTCTCCATGATTTTGCATACTGTACATGTCAGTGACACTGCTCTGTAGTTTAGTGCTTCATGTCTGTCTCCGTTTTTAAAGATTGGGACTACATTTGCTGTCTTCCATGCCTCAGGCAATCTCCCTGTTTCGATAGATGTATTGAATATTGTTGTTAGGGGTACACATAGCGCCTCTGCTCCCTCTATCAGGACCCATGGGGAGATGTTATCTGGCCCCATTGCCTTTGAGGTATCTAGCTCACTCAGAAGCCTTTTCACTTCTTCCTCGGTAGTGTGCACTGTGTCCAGCACTTGGTGGTGTGCCCCACCTCTCCGTCTTTCTGGAGCCCCTTCTGTCTCCTCTGTGAACACTTCTTTGAATCTCTTGTTGAGTTCCTCACATACTTCACGGTCATTTCTTGTTGTCTCTCCTCCTTCCTTCCTTAGCCTGATTACCTGGTCCTTGACTGTTGTTTTCCTCCTGATGTGGCTGTATAACAGTTTCGTGTCAGATTTTGGCTTTCGCTGCTATGTCGTTTTCATATTGTCGTTGAGCCTCCCTTCTTATCTGTGCACATTCGTTTCTGGCTCTACGACTGCTCTCTTTATTCTCCTGGGTCCTTTTCCTTCTATATTTCTTCCATTCCCTAGCACACTTGGTTTTTGCCTCCCTGCACCTTTGGGTGAACCATGGGCTCATCCTGGCTTTTTCATTATTCCTGTTTCCCTTGGATACAAACCTCTCCTCAGCCTCCTTGTATATTGTTGCTACACATTCCATCATCTCATTAACTGGCTTCCCTGCCAGTTCTCTGTCCCATTGAACCCCGTTCAGGAAGTTCCTCATTCCCATGTAGTCCCCTTTCTTGTTGTGTGGCTTCATTCGTCCTGGCCTTCCTGCTTCCCCCTCCACTTGTAGCTCTACTGTGTATTCGAAGCTTAAACCACATGATCGCTGGCCCCAAGGGGTCTTTCATATGTGATGTCCTCGATATCTGCACTATTCAAGGCGAATACTAAGTCCAGTCTTGCTGGATCATCCTTTCCTCTCTCTCTTGTAATGTCCCTTACGTGTTGGTACATGAAGTTTTCCAGTACCACCTCCATCATCTTAGCCATCCATGTATCTTGGCCCCCATGTGGCTCCAAGTTTTCCCAATCGATCTGCTATTACCACCTTGAGACCTCCAGAGTGAAGCGTTCCCACTATGTAATCACTTTCTTCTCTGTTGTCTCCTCTCTCCAGTTCATCAAAATTCCATCGTTTTTTGATCAGCAATGCCACTCCTCCACCCCCTCTGTTCCCTCTGTCTTTCCTCAGATTCTGTTATCCCGTTGGAAAGATGGCATCTGTTATCATACCTGTAAGCTTGGTTTCTGTGAGAGCTATGATGTCCGGTGATGCCTCTTTGACTCTTTCGTGCCACTCCTCCCACTTATTTGTTATTCCATCAGCGTTTGTGTACGATACCTTCGGTTTCCTTTCCAACACTTTGGTTTGGGGGGCCTGTGAGGGTGGGAGACCTGGTAGCATACTGTGAGATTCTGTAGCTCGGTGTTGGGTGGAAGCTGTGGGCATGGATTGTAGTGTGTGTTGGGATGGTGTGATAGGTAATGGGGTTCTGAGGATAGTTGTGTATGTGCTTGCCCTTGCTGCTCTGTTCTGCTCTGACTGACCTCTGCTGGTTGCATCATTGTCTCCTTTCCTAGCTCCTTTCGTGTGTGTTAGTATGTGCGTGTGTGTGTGTGTGCGTGTGTATGTGTGTGTTAGTATGTGCGTGTGTGTGCGCGCGAGTGTGTGTATGTGTGTGTGTTAGTATGTGCGTGTGTTTGTGTTCACCTAACTGTACTCACCTAATTGTGGTTGTAGAGGTCGATTCATAGCTCCTGGCCCTGCTCCTGTGAGCTGAATTATACCTCTACTTATAGCTATGTGTGGATCCTGCCCCAACCACCTCCTTTTCCAGACGTTTCCACTTCTTGACAACTCTGTAACTAAAGAAATACTTCCTGACAAGCCTGTAAATCATCTGAGTCTTCAACTTTCAATTGTGGCCCATTGTTGGTGTGTCCCATACCTGCAACATCTTGTCCCTGTCGACTTTGTCGATTCCTCTCAGTATTTCATATGTTGTTATCATGTTCCCCCTGTCCCTCCTGTCCTCCAGTGTTGTCAGGTCGATTTCGTTTAACCTCTCCTCGTAGGGCATGCCCTTTAACTCCAGGACTAGAATCGTTGCAAACCTCTAATATTCTGACGTGCTTTACCAGGTGTCTGTTTCAAACTGGTTCTGCATACTCCAGTACTGGCCTGATGAACACGGTGTACAGAGTCCTGAGCGACTCCTTACTGAGTTGTCGGAATGCTATTCTTAAGTTTGCTAATCGCCCGTATGCCACAGCAGTTATTTGGTTAATGTGCGCCTCAGGAAATGTATTAGGTGTTTTACTCACCCCAAGATCCTTTTCCTTGAGTGAGGTTTGTAGTCTTTGGTCCCCTAGATTGTATTCTGTCTGCGTTCTTCTTTGCCCTTCTCTGATCTTCATAACTTTACACTTTGCGGGATTGAACCATGCCTGTACAAGCCTGTCCAGATCCCTTTGTAGTCCTACATGGTCCTCGTGCGATTGAATTCTCCTCATTAACTTGACATCGTCTGCAAACAGAGACACTTTTGAGTCCAGTCCTTCAGTCATAAGAGCACAAGAAAACAAGAAAGAAGGAACATTCCAACAGGCCCACTGGCCTATGCGAAGCAGGTTCAATTCTCCCATCGGCTTAAGCTCATTGACCTAGTGACCTTAAGCTCACTAAACTAGTAGCACAAGCTAGTTAGGTCTAACTCACACCCACTCATGTATTTATCCAACCTATTTTTAAAACCACACAACTTCTCAGCTTCTATGACGGTACTAGGGAGTGTGTTCCACTTCTCCACAACTCTGTTACAAAACCAATGCTTTCCTATATCCTTCATGTGTGTGTGTGTGTGTGTGTGTGTGTGTGTGTGTGTGTGTGTGTGTGTGTGTGTGTGTGTGTGTGTGTGTGTGTGTGTGTGTGTGTGTGTGTGTGTGTGTGTGTGTGTGTGTGTGTGTGTTTGTGTGTACTCACCTATTTGTACTCAACTTTTCGCGGTTGCAGGGGTCGAGTCTTAGCTCCTGGCCCCACCTCTTCACTGGTTGCTACTGGGTCCTCTCTCTCCCTGCTCCATGAGCTTTATCAAACCTCGTCTTAAAACTATGTATGGTTCCCGCCTCCACTACGTCACTTTCTAGACTATTCCACTGCCTGACAACTCTATGACTGAAGAAATACTTCCTAACATCCCTTTGACTCATCTGAGTCTTCAACTGTGACCTCTTGTTTCTGTGTCCCCTCCCTGGAACATCCTGTCTTTGTCTACCTTGTCTACTCCGTGCAGTATTTTATATGTCGTTATCATGTCTCCCCTGACCCTCCTCTTGCTGAGAAATGGTTTACCAGCTAAGGTTAAAGATTAAATATAGGGAGTACTTAACTGATAAGACAGCTCATCACCTGCACAGCCGCCCCTGCAGGCGAGGTCTTGAGAAGCTGTCGAAGTCACTTCTCAATGGGCTGTAATAGATTATATTATGTTAATAATAAATTACCACTAGGGGGTGTTATGTCAGCATATTTCGTTCACTGATGGTTGACGGCACTTACTTGTGTGGACTCAAAGGTCCACTTATCACCGGGGTTTATGTAATGTATAGTCAACTCCACAGTCAATAGTAGTACATCATGAGTTAGAACACTTACCTAGGTATATGTATCTGACCCATAGTTAAGCCCGGATATCCGATGAGTTGATTGAAGAATAGTGTTCTTTGAAGAATGTCGCACTACACTCTATTGAATCGCAATACTCGTTGTTACACTGTTCATCAATAATTGTTCACACAATATCACTGAAGAAGGTGATCACACTTCTCTGTAAGTGTTTATTGTGTTTTGTGAGACACTTTGTACTGCATCTGGGATCAATTACTTGCTGTAGCAGTAAACAAGATGCTTGCCCCGTCTGAGAGGGCTGAGCCCCTCAGGGCTGAAAGGGGCTGAAGGGGGCTGATACCCCTCTCCTGGAGAAAATTTCTCCACACCAGTCCTCCAGTGTCGTCAGGCAGATTTCCCTAAACCTTTCTTTGTAGGGCATTCCCCTTAGCTCTGGAAATAACCTTGTCGCAAACCTTTCCACTTTCTCTAATTTCTTGACGTGCTTGATCAAATGCGGGTTCCAAACAGGTGCTGCATACTCCAGTATGGGCCAGACGTACACGTGTACTGTGTCTTGAACGATTCCTTGCTAAGGTATCGGAACGCTGTTCTCAGGTTTGCCAGGCGCCCATATGCTGCAGCAGTTATCTGGTTGATGTGTGCGTCCGGAGACATGCTCCGTGTTATACTGACCCCAAGATCTTTCTCCTTGAGCGAGCTTTGCAGTCTTTGGCCACCTAGCCTATACTCCGTCTGCGGTCTTCTGTGCCCTTTCCCTATCCAGGTGTCCAGTCTGTCCACGTCTCTTTAAAGTCCTGCCTGATCCTCATCTGATTTAATTCTCCTCATTAACTTCACATCATCTGCAAACAGGGACACTTACGAGTGTGTGTGCGTGTACTCACCTAATTGTGGTTGCAGGGGTCGAGAATCAGCTCCTGGCCTCGCCTCTTCACTGGTCGCTAATAGGCCCTCTCTGCCCCTACTCCTTGAGCTTTATCATGCCTCATCTTAAAACTATGTATGGTGCCTACTTCCACAACATCACTTGCCAGACTGTTCCACTCCCTGACAATTCTATAACCGAAGAAATACTTCCTAACATCTCTTTGACTCATCCGAATCTTCAACTTCCAATTGTGACCCCTTGTGTACAGACTCTTGAACGAATCCTAACAGAGGTATCGGAACGCTATTCTCAGGCTTGCCAGGTGCCCATATGCTGCAGCAGATATCTGGTTCATATGTGCTTCCGGAGACTTGCTCGGTATTACACTCACCCCAAGATATTTCTCTTTGAGTGAGGTTTGTAGTCTTTGTCCGCCTAGCCTATACTCTGTCTGCGGTCTTCTTCGCCCTTTCCCGATCTTCATGACTTTGCATTTGGCGGGGTTAAATTCGAGGAGCCAGATGCCGGACTGCCCGTCCAGCCTGTCCAGGTCTCTTTGTAGTCCTGCCTGATCCTCATCGTGTGTACTCACCTAGTTGAGGTTGCGGGGGTCGAGTCCGAGCTCCTAGCCCCGCCTCTTCACTGATCGCTACTAGGTCACTCTCCCTGAGCCGTGAGCTTTATCATACCTCTGCTTAAAGCTATGTATGGATCCTGCCTCCACTACATCGCTTCCCAAACTATTCCACTTACTGACTACTCTCTGGCTGAAGAAATACTTCCTAACATCCCTGTGATTCATCTGTGTCTTCAGCTTCCAACTGTGTCCCCTTGTTACTGTGTCCAATCTCTGGAACATCCTGTCTTTGTCCACCTTGTCAATTCCTCTCAGTATTTTGTATGTCGTTATCATGTCCCCCCTATCTCTCCTGTCCTCCAGTGTCGTCAAGTTGATTTCCCTTAACCTCTCCTCGTAGGACATACCTCTTAGCTCTGGGACTAGTCTTGTTGCAAACCTTTGCACTTTCTCTAGTTTCTTCACGTGCTTGGCTAGGTGTGGGTTCCAAACTGGTGCCGCATACTCCAATATGGGCCTAACATACACGGTGTACAGGGTCCTGAATGATTCCTTATTAAGATGTCGGAATGCTGTTCTGAGGTTTGCTAGGCGCCCATATGCTGCAGCAGTTATTTGGTTGATGTGCGCTTCAGGAGATGTGCCTGGTGTTATACTCACCCCAAGATCTTTTTCCTTGAGTGAGGTTTGTAGTCTCTGACCCCCTAGACTGTACTCCGTCTGCGGCCTTCTTTGCCCTTCCCCAATCTTCATGACTTTGCACTTGGTGGGATTGAACTCCAGGAGCCAATTGCTGGACCAGGTCTGCAGCCTGTCCAGATCCCTTTGTAGTTCTGCCTGGTCTTCGATCGAGTGAATTCTTCTCATCAACTTCACGTCATCTGCAAACAGGGACACCTCAGAGTCTATTCCTTCCGTCATGTCGTTCACAAATACCAGAAACAGCACTGGTCCTAGGACTGACCCCTGCGGGACCCCGCTGGTCACAGGTGCCCACTCTGACACCTCGCCACGTACCATGACTCGCTGCTGTCTTCCTGACAAGTATTCCCTGATCCATTGAAGTGCCTTCCCTGTTATCCCTGCTTGGTCCTCCAGTTTTTGCACCAATCTCTTGTGTGGAACTGTGTCAAACGCCTTCTTGCAGTCCAAGAAAATGCAATCCACCCACCCCTCTCTCTCTTGTCTTACTGCTGTCACCATGTCATAGAACTCCAGTAGGTTTGTGACACAGGATTTCCCGTCCCTGAAACCATGTAGGCTGCTGTTGATGAGATCATTCCTTTCTAGGTGTTCCACAACTCTTCTCCTGATAATCTTCTCCATGATTTTGCATACTATACATGTCAGTGACACTGGTCTGTAGTTTAATGCTTCATGTCTGTCTCCTTTTTTAAAGATTGGGACTATATTTGCTGTCTTCCATGCCTCAGGCAATCTCCCTGTTTCGATAGATGTATTGAATATTGTTGTTAGGGGTACACATAGCGCCTCTGCTCCCTCTCTCAATACCCATGGGGAGATGTTATCTGGCCCCATTGCCTTTGAGGTATCTAGCTCACTCAGAAGCCTCTTCACTTCTTCCTCGGTTGTGTGCACTGTGTCCAGCACTTGGTGGTGTGCCCCACCTCTCCGTCTTTCTGGAGTCCCTTCTGTCTCGTCTGTGAACACTTCTTTGAATCTCTTGTTGAGTTCTTCACATACTTCACGGTCATTTCTTGTTGTCTCTCCTCCTTCCTTCCTTAGCCTGATTACCTGGTCCTTGACTGTTGTTTTCCTCCTGATGTGGCTGTACAACAGTTTCGGGTCAGATTTGGCTTTCGCTGCTATGTCATTTTCATATTGTCTTTGGGCCTCCCTTCTTATCTGTGCATATTCGTTTCTGGCTCTACGACTGTTCTCCTTATTCTCCTGGGTCCTTTGCCTTCTATATTTCTTCCATTCCCTAGCACACTTGGTTTTTGCCTCCCTGCACCTTTATGTAAACCATGGGCTCATCCTGGCTTTTTCATTAATCCTGTTACCCTTGGGTACAAACCTCTCCTCAGCCTCCTTGCATTTTGTTGCTACATATTCCATCATCTCATTAACTGGCTTCCCTGCCAGTTCTCTGTCCCACTGAACCCCGTTCAGGTAGTTCCTCATTCCTGTGTAGTGTATGTGTGTGTGTGTGTGTGTGTGTGTGTGTGTGTGTGTGTGTGTGTGTGTGTGTATACTCACTTAATTGTACTCACCTAATTGTGGTTGCAGGGGTCGAGACTCAGCTCCTGGCCCCGCCTCTTCACTGATCGCTACTGGGTCCTCTCTCTCTCTGCTTCCTGAGCTTTGTCATACCTCTTCTTAAAACTATGTATGGTTCCTGCCTCCACTACTTCACTTTCTAGGCTATTCCAATTGCTGACAACTCTATGACTGAAGAAATACTTCCTAACGTCCCTGTGACTCGTCTGAGTCTTCAGCTTCCAGTCGTGACCCCTTGTCCCTGTGTCCCCTCTCTGGAACATCCTATCTCTGTCCACCTTGTCTATTCCCCGCAGTATCTTGTATGTCGTTATCATGTCTCCCCTGACCCTTCTGTCCTCCAGTGTCGTCAGTCCGATTTCCCTTAACCTTTCCTCGTACGACGTTCCCTTGAGCTCTGGGACTAGCCTTGTTGCAAACCTTTGTACTTTCTTTAACTTCTTGACGTGCTTGACCAGGTGTGGGTTCCAGACTGGTGCTGCATACTCCAGTATGGGCCTAACATACACAGTGTACAGTGTCTTGAACGATTCCTTATTAAGCTATCGGAACGCTATTCTCAGGTTTGCCAGGCGCCCGTATGCTGCAGCTGTTATTTGCTTGATGTGTGCCTCCGGTGATGTGCTCGGTGTTATGGTCACCCCAAGGTCCTTCTCCCTGAGTGAGGTCTGTAGTCTTTGTCCACCTAGCCTATACTCTGTCTGCGGTCTTCTTTGCCCCTCCCCAATCTTCATGACTTTGCATTTGGCTGGATTGAATTCGAGAAGCCAGTTACTGGACCACATGTCCAGCCTCTCCAGGTCTCTGCAGTCCTGCCTCATCCTCGTCCTATTTAATTCTTCTCATCAACTTCACGTCATCTGCGAACAGGGACACTTCAGAGTCTATTCCTTCCATCATGTCGTTCACATATATCAAAAATAGCACTGGTCCTAGAACTGACCCCTGTGGGACCCCGCTCGTAACAGGCGCCCACTGTGATACCTCTTCACGTACCATGACTCGTTGCTGCCTCCCTGTCAGGTACGTATTCCCTTATCCATTGCAGTACCCTCCCTTTTACGTGCGCCTGATCCTCCGGCTTCTGCACTAATCTCTTGTGGGGAACTGTGTCAAAGGCCTTCCTGCAGTCTAGGAAAACGCAATCTACCCACCCCTCTCTCTCGTGTCTTACTTCTGTTACCTTGTCATAAAACTCCAGGAGGTTTGTGATACAAGATTTGCCTTCCATGAACCCATGCTGGTTTTCATTTATAATCTTGTTCCTTTCCAGGTGTTCGACCACTCTCCTCCTGATAATCTTCTCCATGACTTTGCACACAATACATGTCAGAGACACAGGTCTGTAGTTTAGTGCCTCGTTTCTGTTTCCTTTCTTAAATATGGGGACTACATTAGCTGTCTTCCATTTCTCAGGTAGTTGCCCAGTTTCAAGGGATGTGTTGAAGATTGTGGTTGTGTGTGTGTGTGTACTCACCTAGTTGTACTCACCTAGTTGAGGTTGCGGGGGTCGAGTCCGAGCTCCTGGCCCCGCCTCTTCACTGATCGCTACTAGGTCACTCTCCCTGAGCCGTGAGCTTTATCATACCTCTGCTTAAAGCTATGTATGGATCCTTCCTCCACTACATCGCTTCCCAAACTGTTCCACTTACTGACTACTCTGTGGCTGAAGAAATACTTCCTAACATCCCTGTGATTCATCTGTGTCTTCAGCTTCCAACTGTGTCCCCTTGTTACTGTGTCCAATCTCTGGAACATCCTGTCTTTGTCCACCTTGTCAATTCCTCTCAGTATGTGTGTGTGTGTGTGTGTGTGTGTGTGTGTGTGTGTGTGTGTGTGTGTGTGTGTACTCACCTATTTGTACTCACCTATTTGTGGTTGCAGGGGTCGAGTCCTAGCTCCTGGCCCCGCCTCTTCACCGGTTGCTACTAGACCCTCTCTCTCCCCGCTCCATGAGCTTTATCAAACCTCGTCTTAAAACTGTGTATGGTTCCTGCCTCCACTACGTCATTTTCTAGGCTATTCCACTGCCTTACAACTCTATGACTGAAGAAATACTTCCTACTATCTCTCTGACTCATTTGTGTCTTCAACTTCCAATTGTGGCCTCTTGTTTCTGTGTCCCCTCCCTGGAACATCCTGTCCTTGTCCACCTTGTCTATTCCACGCAGTATTTTATATGTCGTTATCATGTCTCCCCTGACCCTCCTGTCCTCCAGTGTCGTCAGGCCGATTTCCCTTAATCTTTCTTCATAGGACATTCCCCTTAGCTCTGGAACTAACCTTGTTGTATGTATATGTGTGTGTGTGTGTGTGTGTGTGTGTGTGTGTGTGTGTGTGTGTGTGTGTATGTGTGTGTGTATGTTTGTGTGTGTGTGTGTGTGTGTGTGTGTGTGTGTGTGTGTGTGTGTGTGTGTGTGTGTGTGTGTGTGTGTGTGTGTGTGTGTGTGTGTGTGAGTCTGTGTGTGTGTCTGTGTGTGAATATATATATGAATACGCGTATATATACATCCATTCATACAAGCAAACATAAATTCTCCTCACTGCT
>NW_027198549.1:5000-42939 GCF_038502225.1 Cherax quadricarinatus | reverse complement strand
AATATTGTTTTATCTACTCCTATATTTCACTTTTATCTCTAAAACTTCTCCTTCTAAACCTCCCAAAATCACTCTGCTCAACATCAAAGATTCTTCATAGTTTGGGACAAATTTTGTCTCAATTACCTACCTGGAGTCTACCTGGAGGGTATTTCGGGGATCAACGCCCCCGCGGCCCGGTCCATGACCAGGCCTACTGGTGGATCAGGGCCTAACCAGCTAGGCTGTTACTAATGGCTGCAAGTAGTCCAACATACTAACCACAACCCTGCTGATCTGACACTGACTTTAGGTATCTGTACATTCATAATAGTTGAAGACAGCTATTATGGCTGGTGGGAGGCTGTTGAACAGTCTAGGGCCCCGGACACTTATTTTGTTTTCTCTCAGTGTAGCAGTGGCGGCCGTACTTTTCACTGGGGGTGTTACAGTGCCTGCCGAGTGTTACATTGCCTGCCGAGTGTTACAGTGCCTGCCGAGTGTTACAGTGCCTGCCGAGTGTTACAGTGCCTGCCGAGTGTTACAGTGCCTGCCGAGTGTTACAGTGCCTGCCGAGTGTTACAGTGCCTGCCGAGTGTTACAGTGCCTGCCGAGTGTTACAGTGCCTGCCGAGTGTTACAGTGCCTGCCGAGTGTTACAGTGCCTGCCGAGTGTTACAGTGCCTGCCGAGTGTTACAGTGCCTGCCGAGTGTTACAGTGCCTGGCGAGTGTTACAGTGCCTGGCGAGTGTTACAGTGCCTGGCGAGTGTTACAGTGCCTGCCGAGTGTTACAGTGCCTGCCGAGTGTTACAGTGCCTGCCGAGTGTTACAGTGCCTGCCGAGTGTTACAGTGTCTGCCGAGTGTTACAGTGCCTGCCGAGTGTTACAGTGCCTGCCGAGTGTTACAGTGCCTGCCGAGTGTTACAGTGCCTGCCGAGTGTTACAGTGCCTGCCGAGTGTTACAGTGCCTGCCGAGTGTTACAGTGCCTGCCGAGTGTTACAGTGCCTGCCGAGTGTTACAGTGCCTGCCGAGTGTTACAGTGCCTGCCGAGTGTTACAGTGCCTGCCGAGTGTTACAGTGCCTGCCGAGTGTTACAGTGCCTGCCGAGTGTTACAGTGCCTGCCGAGTGTTACAGTGCCTGCCGAGTGTTACAGTGCCTGCGGAGTGTTACAGTGCCTGCCGAGTGTTACAGTGTCTGCCGAGTGTTACAGTGCCTGCCGAGTGTTACAGTGCCTGCCGAGTGTTACAGTGCCTGCCGAGTGTTACAGTGCCTGCCGAGTGTTACAGTGCCTGCCGAGTGTTACAGTGCCTGGCGAGTGTTACAGTGCCTGCCGAGTGTTACAGTGCCTGCCGAGTGTTGTGGTGTCGTAGGCAGTAATTTCTGTGTTACTTCATGATCACATTGTTAAGTACTTTAAATTATCTCATAAAAACCTCGTCACAGATGTCAATAACATACAACCTTCTACGTATATTTGCAACATTTTCCACATCGTTCCTGCATCACACAGTCACATTTTTACTTACAATTCCTCAAATAGCACTAACAACTTCTTTTAATTATATAAATATAATTAACATAGATGTTTCAATAAAAACGCCTCGAGTCTTGTGGTTTTCAGTCTGTAAATCTCCTCTTTTGTGAATATAGTTTGTCTTTATAATCACTACTAAAGTCATAATACTGAATTACGTTTTATTTCATATAAGTAAAAATGTTTATTTCCTTATAATTTCTATTGTTTCTCATGTCCCTTTACTTCTTGTACGAAGGAAATACATGAACTTTCAATGGTAATTCTTTCTCTGGTGTCCCTCCTTCATATTGACACCCAACAAATACAACAATAATATTTCAGATTACCCTTCACACTGCTTGCAGTTTCTCAGTTTTAATCTCATTTACCGAAAGCTGTTTCTATTACACTTTCAACATTCTGCTGTTCCTCTCACTTCACACACGCCTGCGGTTCACTTCACACACGCCTGCGGTTCACTTCACACACGCCTGCGGCTCACTTCACACACGCCTGCGGCTCACTTCACACACGCCTGCGGCTCACTTCACACACGCCTGCGGTTCACTTCACACACGCCTGCGGTTCACTTCACACACGCCTGCGGTTCACTTCACACACGCCTGCGGCTAACTTCACACACGCCTGCGGCTCACTTCACACACGCCTGCGGCTCACTTCACACACGCCTGCGGCTCACTTCACACACGCCTGCGGCTCACTTCACACACGCCTGCGGCTCACTTCACACACGCCTGCGGCTCACTTCACACACGCCTGCGGCTCACTTCACACACGCCTGCGACTCTCCACTCACTCTAATACATGTAAACTATTTTCGTTGAATGCGAATTTTTTCTACATCCTTGTTATCTACTGTGTATTGAATAATTTCTTGAAATATATTTGTCATCTTCCCTTAGTCAACTTTCCGATTCTTTCGATCTTCCTAGATCCATTTACACCTTTTCTATCCTCTTCTTACATTTTATCAAAGACCTTTTTTGGGGTTCAAGTGGTCGTTTACATTCTATTTGATTTCCTTTATCACTCTCTATTATCTTTCTCTTATTTTCCAGCGATTTTTTTCTCTTCTCAATATTCATCATCATTCCACCAAGAATTTCCCGTCACGTCAGCACCGACTCTGCCATCAGCAGTACCATCTTCATCACACACTCAACACACAACATCAGCAGTACCATCTTCATCACACACTCAACACACATCATCAGCAGTACCATCTTCATCACACACTCAACACACATCATCAGCAGTACCATCTTCATCACACACTCAACACACATCATCAGCAGTACCATCTTCATCACACACTCAACACACAACATCAGCAGTACCATCTTCATCACACACTCAACACACATCATCAGCAGTACCATCTTCATCACACACTCAACACACATCATCAGCAGTACCATCTTCATCACACACTCAACACACATCATCAGCAGTACCATCTTCATCACACACTCAACACACATCATCAGCAGTACCATCTTCATCACACACTCAACACACATCATCAGCAGTACCATCTTCATCACACACTCAACACACATCATCAGCAGTACCATCTTCATCACACACTCAACACACAACATCAGCAGTACCATCTTCATCACACACTCAACACACAACATCAGCAGTACCATCTTCATCACACACTCAACACACAACATCAGCAGTACCATCTTCATCACACACTCAACACACAACATCAGCAGTACCATCTTCATCACACACTCAACACACATCATCAGCAGTACCATCTTCATCACACACTCAACACACATCATCAGCAGTACCATCTTCATCACACACTCAACACACATCATCAGCAGTACCATCTTCAACACACACTCAACACACATCATCAGCAGTACCATCTTCATCACACACTCAACACACATCATCAGCAGTACCATCTTCATCACACACTCAACACACAACATCAGCAGTACCATCTTCATCACACACTCAACACACAACATCAGCAGTACCATCTTCATCACACACATCATCAGCAGTCAACACACAACATCAGCAGTACCATCTTCATCACACACTCAACACACAACATCAGCAGTACCATCTTCATCACACACTCAACACACAACATCAGCAGTACCATCTTCATCACACACTCAACACACAACATCAGCAGTACCATCTTCATCACACACTCAACACACAACATCAGCAGTACCATCTTCATCACACACTCAACACACAACATCAGCAGTACCATCTTCATCACACACTCAACACACAACATCAGCAGTACCATCTTCATCACACACTCAACACACATCATCAGCAGTACCATCTTCATCACACACTCAACACACAACATCAGCAGTACCATCTTCATCACACACTCAACACACAACATCAGCAGTACCATCTTCATCACACAGTCAACACACAACATCAGCAGTACCATCTTCATCACACACTCAACACACAACATCAGCAGTACCATCTTCATCACACACTCAACACACAACATCAGCAGTACCATCTTCATCACACACTCAACACACATCATCAGCAGTACCATCTTCATCACACACTCAACACACATCATCAGCAGTACCAGCAGTACCATCTTCATCACACACTCAACACACAACATCAGCAGTACCATCTTCATCACACACTCAACACACAACATCAGCAGTACCATCTTCATCACACACTCAACACACAACATCAGCAGTACCATCTTCATCACACACTCAACACACATCAGCAGTACCATCTTCATCACACACTCAACACACAACATCAGCAGTACCATCTTCATCACACACTCAACACACAACATCAGCAGTACCATCTTCATCACACACTCAACACACAACAGTATTGCATCAATAACCACTTTTTACATCATCATCACATCTATACAAAATAACCAGCTTCTTCCATCTACTTTTACTACCGTTCCTTTATAACACTTTCTCTACTTTCATCCTTATTCTACCTGCTGATATCAGTCACATCGGCTGCTGAATAATGATCTTGTATATCAGTTTTTTCAAAAGTAGACAAGAAGGAAATAATAATAATAATAATAATAATAATAATAATAATAATAATAATAATAATAATAATAATAATAATAATAATAATAATAATAATAATAATAGCTACTGTATTATTATTATTATTATTATTATTATTATTATTATTATTATTATTATTATTATTATTATTATTAATTAATTAATAATTTAATAATAATAATAATAATAATAATAATAATAATAATAATAATAATTATAATAATAATAGACATTTTCTCAGTCGTTTTCATATTTTGTACATTACATGTACGGAGATAAATTAAAGTCGGCAGTCATTCATTACCTGGAAAGTGTAGTGCAGTTTTTATCTACAGGATAGTTACACTGAGAGCTGCATGACTCAGTATATATACACTGAGAGGTGCATCACTC
Organism: Cherax quadricarinatus; assembly: GCF_038502225.1. Lineage (NCBI taxonomy): Eukaryota > Metazoa > Arthropoda > Malacostraca > Decapoda > Parastacidae > Cherax > Cherax quadricarinatus. The sequence continues at coordinate 37,960 of NW_027198549.1, read as the reverse complement.
TCACTATATATACACTGAAAGGTGCAAGACTCCCAGTATATATACACTGAGAGGTGCATCACTCTCACTATATATACACTGAGAGCTGCATCACTCTCACTATATATACACTGAAAGGTGCAAGACTCCCAGTATATATACACTGAGAGCTGCATCACTCTCACTATATATACACTGAGAGCTACACGACTCCCAGCATATATACACAGAGAGGTGCATGACTCTCAGTATATATACACTGAGAACTGTATCACTCTCAGTATATGTACACTGAGAGCTACATCATTCTCAGTATATATACACTGAGAGCTGCATGACTGAATATATATACACTGAGAGCTGCATGACTCAGTATATATATACTGAGAGGTGCATCATTCTCAGTATATATACACTGAGAGCTACACGACTCCCAGCATATATACACAGAGAGGTGCATGACTCTCAGTACATATACACTAAAAGCTGCATGACTCTGATTATATATACACTGCAAGCTCCATCATTCTCAGTATATATACACTAAGAGCTGCATGACTCCCAGTATATATGCACTGAGAGGTGCATCACTCAGTATATATACACTGAGAGGTGCATCACTCAGTATATATACACTGAGAGGTGCATCATTCTCAGTATATATACACTGAGAGGTGCATCACTCCCAGTATATATGCACTGAGAGGTGCATCACTCCCAGTATATATACACTGAGAGGTGCATGACTCCCAGTATATATGCACTGAGAGGTGCATCACTCCCAGTATATATACACTGAGAGGTGCATGACTCCCAGTATATATGCACTGAGAGGTGCATTACTCTCAGTATATATGCACTGAGAGGTGCATGACTCCCAGTATATATGCACTGAGAGGTGCATCATTCTCAGTATATATATACTGAGAGCTGCATCACTCTTAGTGTATATATATACTGTACACTGAGAGTTTATTTTATCCAAAGTTTAGGGACTAAAGTATTCTGGTGAATAAGGTGCATAATGATGGTGTAGTCAATAGGTTTCAAACTCCATAAATTAACCAACCAGTTAATACTAAGAGAATGGTTACAAAAAAAAGCTGGGAAAGTGCTGAAGTACCTTGAGTGTGACAGGTTAACAAGACAAACAGGTATAAATTTAATCATTAGAGTAACTCAACATAAGACTTGTGATAGATATTCAGAAGACAAAAATAATTTTAGAATGTTGACTCCTAATTCAGCTCATTCTGGCAACATTAGTGACATTTATGCAGATTTTAACGTTTCCGAGATATAACTATTAGACCAAATCACCATCACCATGTGAGTTTTCCTAATCCATTCTAACCACCACCACCACCTCCAACACCACCACCACTTCCAACACTACCACCACTTCCAACACTACCACCACCACCTCCAACACCACCACAACCACCTCCAACACCACCACAACCACCTCCAACACCACCACCACTTCCAACACCACCACCACTTCCAACACCACCACCACCACCTCCAACACCAACACCACTTCCAACACCACCACCACTTCCAACACCACCACCACCTCCAACACCAACACCACTTCCAACACCACCACCACTTCCAACACCACCACCACCTCCAACACCAACACCACCACCACCACCACCTCCAACACCACCACCACCTCCAACACCACCACCACCTCCAACACCACCACCACTTCCAACACCACCACCACTTCCAACACCACCACCACCACCTCCAACACCACCACCACCACCTCCAACACCACCACCACCACCACCTCCAACACCACCACCACCACCTCCAACACCACCATAACCACCACCTCCAACACCACCACCACCACCTCCAACACCACCTCCAACACCACCACCACCTCCAACACCACCATAACCACCATCTCCAACACCACCACCGCCACCTCCAACACCACCTCCAACACCACCACAACCACCTCCAACACCACCATAACAACCACCACCACCAACACCACCACCACCGCAACCACCTACAACACTACCTTCAACTCCACCACCGCTAACTCCAACGCCACCACCACCACAACCACCTACAACACTACCTCCAACTCCACCACCATCACTACCTCCAACACCACCACCATCACTATCTCCAACACCACCACCACCACTACCTCCAACACCACCACCACCACCACCACTACCTCCAACTACAGATCACAGCTGACATCAGTAACAAGGTACACAGAAAACCCCTGGTTATGTACGGTATTTTGAGTAAATGTGAAACAAATTGTACAAGCTGAAGATCCTAGAGTCACTTATCAGTGATTCACGACTCGGTTTCAACATCTAGCAAGGCAAGCAGAAACCTGAAGTTTCGCCCATTACTTTGGGGGAAACTTCGTGAAATGTGACTTAATACAAGTGACTCGTCTGTTTCATTGTGTTGCAGAAGTTATTCGGTTGATGTGTGCCTCAGGCACTATACTCATTCCTGGGTTTATTTTTCCTTTTCTTGAGTATATTTGGCAGCCTCTGGCCCAAAATCTGTACTCGGTTTCCAGTCTTTTTGCTCTTTCCCTCATCAGATATAATCTTGAGACTCTATATGAAGCTCTATTTCACCCCGTCCTCATCGTGTTCATTTCACATATTTATCAAAATGAGACTGAAGTATGTCCTTGCATCTCTGTAGCCCATCTGTGTTTTTTTTTTTTTTTGTCTTTTTTCTGTTCCCCATCCTTCCCCTTGCCTCATCTATATGCCATATCGAATCATCTGATTATCTTGTGTGTGTGTGTGATAACTATAACATACATCTCTATATTATTTATTTTGTGTTTATATGTTTACTTAGTGTTTAATAAATGAAGGAACCGCTTCACCGAGACTATAATCCCTTTCGAAAGTTTCCAACACGTTTCCAACATCTTTTCCTATACCTCATTCCAAGTGTCTACCTCCACAACCACGACCATCAAGGACATTACCAGTAATAGACAGGACAAGATTCCATCCTCTGCAGGAGTAAACATAATCCCTTGTAATGACTGCGAAACATCCAGAGACCTCCAAACACGTATTTCAGAACACCAGTACGCAGGCAGATCTGACGATCCAAGGAATGGTTGTGTTCAACACCGAAATTCACACAACCATTTAATCAACTACAGAAACGCAAGACTTATCGCCAGAGAAGACAACACTCAATACCGAAGAATCCTGGAATCATCACTTATCTGTACATTCAACAACTTCAAACAGAACAACGGCTTCTATAACATAGTTGAACCTCTTGCCAAGAAAATTCTTCACCGCTATCCCACATAAGAACATAAGAATGGAGTAATACTGCAGAAGGTCTACTCATATACTTATTCAATCTCTATTACAAGCTACCCAAGGTATTAGACTCTATGACCCTACTCGGTAGCATTCTCCACCTGACTTCATCCTATAAATATTCACGTACCTTCCACCCAGGTAGACCTGTTTGTGACTTGATAAGCTCCACTGTGTGGGCGAAACGTTGTCAATAAAGTATTATATTATACTGCATAAGTGTGTATATTGCCATTGTGTCGTTATTTTATACGATTTATTTCCAGGGTAGGTAGTTGTGTGTACTTGCTGGGTCTTGAAACGGCTGCAGGGTAGGTAGTAGTGCGGTCTTGCTGGGTCTTAGCAAAGCTGAAGGGTAGGTAGTAGTGTGGTCTTGCTGGGTCTTGACACAGCTGCATGGGAGGTAGTGGAGTGGTCTTGCTGGGTCTTGACTCAGCTGCAGGTAAGTAGCGGTGTAGTCTTGCTGGGTCTTGACGCAGCTGCATGCTAGGTAGTGGTGTGGTCTTGCTGGGTCTTGACGCAGCTGCAGGGTAGGTAGTGGTGTGGTCTTGCTGGGTCTTGACACAGCTGCAGGGTAGGTAGTGGTGTGGTCTTGCTGGGTCATTGAGTAGGTAGTGGTGTAGTCTTGTTGGATCTTGGCACAGCTGCAGGGGAGGTAGTGGTGTGGTCTTGCTGGGTCTTGACACAGCTGCAGGGAAGGTAGTGGTGTGGTGTGGTCTTGCTGGGTCTTGCTGGGTCTTGACAGCTTGTAGCACTTGCTGGGTCTTGGCACAGCTGCAGGGTAGGTAGTGGTCTTGACACAGCTGCAGGTGGTGTGGTCTTGCTGGGTCTTGCCACAGCTGCAGGGTAGGTAGTGGTGTGGTCTTGCTGGGTCTTGACAGCTGCAGAGTAGGTAGTGGTGTGGTCTTGCTGGGTCTTGGCACAGCTGCAGGGTAGGTAGAGGTGTGGTCTTGCTGGGCCTTGACACAATTGCTGGGTAGGTAGTGGTGTGGTCTTGCTGGGTCTTGGCACATCTCCAGGGTAGGTAGAGGTGTGGTCTTGCTGGGCCTTGACACAGTTGCTGGGTAGGTAGTGGTGTGGTCTTGCTGGGTCTTGGCACATCTCCAGGGTAGGTAGTGGTGTGGTCTTGCTGGGTAGGTAGTGGTGTTCTTGCTGGGTCTTGGCACAGCTGCAGGGTGGGAAGTGGTGTGGCCTTGCTGGGTCTTTGCACATCCCCAGGCTAGGTACTGGTGTGGTATTGCTGGGTCCTGGCACATCTCCAGGGTAGGTACTGGTGTTGTCTTGCTGGGTCTTGGCACAGCTGTAGGGTAGGTAGTGATGTGGTCTTGCTGGGTCTTGGCACATGTCTAGGGTAGGTAGTGGTGTGGTCTTGCTGGGTCTTGGCACATGTCTAGGGTAGGTAGTGGTGTGGTCTTGCTGGGTCTTGGCACAGCTGCAGGGTGGGAAGTGGTGTGGTCTTGCTGGGTCTTGGCACAGCTGCAGGGTGGGAAGTGGTGTGGTCTTGCTGGGTCTTGGCACAGCTGCAGGGTAGGTAGTGGTGTGGTCTTGCTGGGTCTTGGCACAGCTGCAGGGTGGGAAGTGGTGTGGTCTTGCTGGGTCTTGGCACAGCTGCAGGGTAGGTAGTGGTGTGGTCTTGCTGGGTCTTGGCACAGCTGCAGGGTAGGTAGTGGTGTGGTCTTGCTGGGTCTTGGCACAGCTGCAGGGTAGGTAGTGGTGTGGTCTTGCTGGGTCTTGGCACAGCTGCAGGGTAGGTAGTGGTGTGGTCTTGCTGGGTCTTGGCACAGCTGCAGGGTAGGTAGTGGTGTGGTCTTGCTGGGTCTTGGCACAGCTGCAGGGTGGGAAGTGGTGTGGTCTTGCTGGGTCTTGGCACAGCTGCAGGGTGGGAAGTGGTGTGGTCTTGCTGGGTCTTGGCACAGCTGCAGGGTGGGAAGTGGTGTGGTCTTGCTATGTCTTGGCACAGCTGTAGGGTAGGTAGTGGTGTGGTCTTGCTGGGTCTTGGCACAGCTGCAGGGTGGGAAGTGGTGTGGTCTTGCTGGGTCTTGGCACAGCTGCAGGGTGGGAAGTGGTGTGGTCTTGCTGGGTCTTGGCACAGCTGCAGGGTGGGAAGTGGTGTGGTCTTGCTGGGTCTTGGCACAGCTGCAGGGTAGGTAGTGGTGTGGTCTTGCTGGGTCTTGACACAGCTCTAGGGTAGGAAGTGGTGTGTCTTCCTGGGTCTTGGCACAGATGCAGGGTAGGTAGTGGTGTGGTCTTGCTGGGTCTTGGCACATGTCCAGGGTAGGTAGTGGTGTGGTCTTGCTGGGTCTTGGCACATGTCCAGGGTAGGTAGTGGTGTGGTCTTGCTGGGTCTTGGCACATGTCTAGGGTAGGTAGTGGTGTGGTCTTGCTGGGTCTTGGCACAGCTGCAGGGTGGGAAGTGGTGTGGTCTTGCTGGGTCTTGGCACATGTCCAGGGTAGGTAGTGGTGTGGTCTTGCTGGGTCTTGGCACATGTCCAGGGTGGGAAGTGGTGTGGTCTTGCTGGGTCTTGGCACAGCTGCAGGGTGGGAAGTGGTGTGGTCTTGCTGGGTCTTGGCACAGCTGCAGGGTGGGAAGTGGTGTGGTCTTGCTGGGTCTTGGCACAGCTGCAGGGTGGGAAGTGGTGTGGTCTTGCTGGGTCAAGGGACAGCTGAAGGTACTGACTGGTACAACCACTTTGAAGAAATTTTCTTGTGTGACTGTTACAACCACTGTGAAAAACTTTTGTGTGAGTGGTACAACCACTGTGGAGAACTAATTATTTGTGAGACTCGTACAACTCCTGTGAAGATCTAATTACTTGTGTGACTCGTACAACCCCTGTGAAAAACTTTTGTGTGAGTGGTACAATCACTGTGAAGAACTAATTACTTGTGTTACTGGTAAAACCACTGTGGAGAAATTATTACTTGTGCGACTGGTACAACCACTGTGAAAAACTAATTACTTGTGTTACTGGTAAAACCACTGTGAAGAAATTATTACTTGTGCGACTGGTACAACCACTGTGAAGAACTTTTTTTGTGTGGCTGGTACAACCACTGTGGAGAACGTTTCTTGTGTGACTGGTACAACCACTGTTAAGAACGTTTCTTGTGTGACTGGTACAACCACTGTGGAGAACTAATTACTTGTGACTGGTACAACCACTGTGGAGAACTAATTACTTGTGACTGGTACAACCACTTTGAAGAACTTACTGTATGACTGGTGCAACCACTGTGAAGAAAGTATTTCTTGTATGATTGGTACAACCACTGAAGAACTTATTGATCTCCACTCGGATGACTTTCTGAAAGAAAAGTATAAGGATGGAAATCTGATTAAATTTCATAAATCTTTACAGCCTGAACAGATTTAAAATTTGAAGTGATTGGCTTGTGGATTCGTATCAGTTTTTGGTATGACGAACAAACATTTTCAAAATTGAAGTATGTCAGGTTCAAATATCGCAAAAATTTATCTGCTGAGCATTTGAAGTCCATTGTGATAATTGGCTCCTCAAGACTGACATCTCAGTTCAGCAATATTTTGAAATTAAAAACGAGTTCCATTATTCGTGTGTAAATTAGTCTTGTGTCAGCTTTTCTTATCTGCGGTTCAGTAATTGATGATACTGTCAGAGTATTGGCTATGTTTGACATTTTTACTCATTATATAACATTTCTCAGTGTAAGCACAATAATGGTTCTTCGTAATTGTCACATTGCTCTTGTTATCAGTCATTTCATACTGATTACAAATCAAATTTATTCATTCATTTACATATATTTATAAGACCGATTTTTTTCTTATGCGCGAGAAAATGTGCAAAATATAAGATGTAAGACTCGTAAAATATAAGATGTAACTCTCGTAGTGAAAAGTCTGGATATTCCTGCTATACTAACTCAGAGTATATTCCTGCTATACTAACTCAGAGTATATTCCTGCTATACTAACTCAGAGTATATTCCTGCTATACTAACTCAGAGTATATTCCTGCTATACTAACTCAGAGTATATTCCTGCTATACTAACTCAGAGTATATTCCTGCTATACTAACTCAGCTATACTAACTCAGAGTATATTCCTGCTATACTAACTCAGAGTATATTCCTGCTATACTAACTCAGAGTATATTCCTGCTATACTAACTCAGAGTATATTCCTGCTATACTAACTCAGAGTATATTCCTGCTATACTAACTCAGAGTATATTCCTGCTATACTAACTCAGAGTATATTCCTGCTATACTAACTCAGAGTATATTCCTGCTATACTAACTCAGAGTATATTCCTGCTATACTAACTCAGAGTATATTCCTGCTATACTAACTCAGAGTATATTCCTGCTATACTAACTCAGAGTATGTTCCTGCTATACTAACTCAGTATATTCCTGCTATACTAACTCAGAGTATATTCCTGCTATACTAACTCAGAGTATACTCCTGCTATACTAACTCAGAGTATTTTCCTGCTATACTAACTCAGAGTATATTCCTGCTATACTAACTCAGAGTATATTCCTGCTATACTAACTCAGAGTATATTCCTGCTATACTAACTCAGAGTATATTCTGCTATACTAACTCGAGTATATTCCTGCTATACTAACTCAGAGTATATTCCTGCTATACTACTAACTGCTAGAGTATATTCCTGCTATACTAACTCAGAGTATATTCCTGCTATACTAACTCAGAGTATATTCCTGCTATACTAACTCAGAGTATATTCCTGCTATACTAACTCAGAGTATATTCCTGCTATACTAACTCAAGAGTATATTCCTGCTATACTAACTCAGAGTATATTCCTGCTATACTAACTCAGAGTATATTCCTGCTATACTAACTCAGAGTATATTCCTGCTATACTAACTCAGAGTATATTCGCCTGTATTCGACTGGGTAAACTTATGTTGCTGGCGGAACCTACCGACAATAAAATATTGCAGTGTTGCACACGTGACTTATTCATTAAATCTAGAGGCTTGCTGTTTCTCCAAGAATATAATAATTTACTGTCAACATGGGAAAGTCTGCCAGACACAGTTCCGAGGTGTTAGTGGAACGTGAAGTGAAATGAAAGGTGTTTGAGGAAATGATTTTCTCATCTCGGGGTTTCAATCTTCCATTCCTTAGGCACTGTGTGATCTTACGGATTTACCGCTTCCTCTTAACATAATACAAAATAATCACTCCCATATAACTCAATATATACAAAGCTTTAATGCATACATTACACACGGCATTTGTAAAACAAAAATATGGAAATCAGCTGTGAAAACTGCAACATGTCTCTCCTGTCCTTTGTTAAAGCTAAGAGCGTTGATAAATCAACTCTCTAAAGTACGTCTGACGTGACATATTTATGACGTAAGTGTCATAAATATGTGTATTAAGGGAACGTAAGTATATTTGAATATCGTAAGTACATTAGGATAACATAAATTATCCTAAACTTAATTACGAGCAGAGTACGATATATACACTTAGTGGATATTAATATATGAAAGAAAACAACGACGGTTTAGAAGGTATTTGCCAGGTATGGTGGTACTTAAAAACTCGTACCAGAACATAAGAACATAAGAAAGAAGGAACACTGCAACAGGCCTACTGACCCATGCGGAGCAGATCCATGCAACCCCCCTCCCCCCCGGATTATCCCAATGACCCACCCAGTCTGGTCATCCCCACTCAAGGATGGAGCACTGTACCAGACCCAGCAGCACAAGCTAGTCAGGTCCAACTAGAGTATTTATCTAACCTATTTTTAAAACTACACAACGTTTTAGCTCTAACTGTACTCGGGAGTTTGTTCCACTCATCCACAACTCTATTACCAAACCAGTACTTTCCTATATTCTTCCTGAATCTGAATTTTTCAAAGAAACCATAGTCGAAAATTTTCAGCACGCTATTTACATCCCCTTTATTTATTCCTGTTTTCATTTATACAAGTATTCATTTGCACGTTTCGCTCAGCGGTGAGTGAAAGTACGTCCAACTAGAGTCTTGCTCTGCCGTGACTCTCTGTACTAACAAAATAAGCTTGTTTTACAGCCATCCCTTTATTGTGGCACTGTGTCTCGACACTGTGCTGGCACTGACCCGTGCTAGCTGCTGACGTGGGTACTGTGCTGACACTGACCCGTGCTAGCTGCTGACGTGGGTACTGTGCTGACACTGCTGACGTGGGTACTGACCCGTGCTAGCTGCTGACGTGGGTACTGTGCTGACACTGACCCGTGCTAGCTGCTGACGTGGGTACTGTGCTGACACTGACCCGTGCTAGCTGCTGACGTGGGTACTGTGCTGACACTGACCCGTGCTAGCTGCTGACGTGGGTACTGTGCTGACACTGACCCGTGCTAGCTGCTGACGTGGGTACTGTGCTGACACTGACCCGTGCTAGCTGCTGACGTGGGTACTGTGCTGACACTGACCCGTGCTAGCTGCTGACGTGGGTACTGTGCTGACACTGACCCGTGCTAGCTGCTGACGTGGGTACTGTGTTGACACCTCAGTGACCCGTGCTAGCTGCTGACGTGGGTACTGTGCTGACACTGACCCGTGCTAGCTGCTGACGTGGGTACTGTGCTGACACTGACCCGTGCTAGCTGCTGACGTGGGTACTGTGCTGACACTGACCCGTGCTAGCTGCTGACGTGGGTACTGTGCTGACACTGACCCGTGCTAGCTGACCCGTGCTAGCTGCTGACGTGGGTACTGTGCTGACACCTCACTGACCCGTGCTAGCTGCTGACGTGGGTACTGTGCTGACACCTCACTGACCCGTGCTAGCTGCTGACGTGGGTACTGTGCTGACACTGACCCGTGCTAGCTGCTGACGTGGGTACTGTGCTGACACCTCACTGACCCGTGCTAGCTGCTGACGTGGGTACTGTGCTGACACCTCACTGACCCGTGCTAGCTGCTGACGTGGGTACTGTGCTGACACCTCACTGACCCGTGCTAGCTGCTGACGTGGGTACTGTGCTGACACCTCACTGACCCGTGCTAGCTGCTGCCGTGGGTACTGTGCTGACAACTTACTGACCCGTGCTAGCTGCTGACGTGGGTACTGTGCTGACACTCACTGACCCGTGCTAGCTGCTGACGTGGGTACTGTGCTGACACTGACCCGTGCTAGCTGCTGACGTGGGTACTGTGCTGACACTGACCCGTGCTAGCTGCTGACGTGGGTACTGTGCTGACACCTCACTGACCCGTGCTAGCTGCTGACGTGGGTACTGTGCTGACACCTCACTGACCCGTGCTAGCTGCTGACGTGGGTACTGTGCTGACACTGACCCGTGCTAGCTGCTGACGTGGGTACTGTGCTGACACCTCACTGACCCGTGCTAGCTGCTGACGTGGGTACTGTGCTGACACCTCACTGACCCGTGCTAGCTGCTGACGTGGGTACTGTGCTGACACCTCACTGACCCGTGCTAGCTGCTGACGTGGGTACTGTGCTGACACTGACCCGTGCTAGCTGCTGACGTGGGTACTGTGCTGACACCTCACTGACCCGTGCTAGCTGCTGACGTGGGTACTGTGCTGACACTGACCCGTGCTAGCTGCTGACGTGGGTACTGTGCTGACACTGACCCGTGCTAGCTGCTGACGTGGGTACTGTGCTGACACCTCACTGACCCGTGCTAGCTGCTGACGTGGGTACTGTGCTGACACCTCACTGACCCGTGCTAGCTGCTGACGTGGGTACTGTGCTGACACCTCACTGACCCGTGCTAGCTGCTGACGTGGGTACTGTGCTGACACCTCACTGACCCGTGCTAGCTGCTGACGTGGGTACTGTGCTGACACCTCACTGACCCGTGCTAGCTGCTGACGTGGGTACTGTGCTGACACCTCACTGACCCGTGCTAGCTGCTGACGTGGGTACTGTGCTGACACCTCACTGACCCGTGCTAGCTGCTGACGTGGGTACTGTGCTGACACCTCACTGACCCGTGCTAGCTGCTGACGTGGGTACTGTGCTGACACCTCACTGACCCGTGCTAGCTGCTGACGTGGGTACTGTGCTGACACCTCACTGACCCGTGCTAGCTGCTGACGTGGGTACTGTGCTGACACCTCACTGACCCGTGCTAGCTGCTGACGTGGGTACTGTGCTGACACCTCACTGACCCGTGCTAGCTGCTGACGTGGGTACTGTGCTGACACCTCACTGACCCGTGCTAGCTGCTGACGTGGGTACTGTGCTGACACCTCACTGACCCATGCTAACTGCTGACGTGGGTACTGTGCTGACACCTCACCCGTGCTAGCTGCTGACGTGCTAGCTGCTGACGTGGGTACTGTGCTGACACCTCACTGACCCGTGCTAGCTGCTGACGTGGGTACTGTGCTGACACCTCACTGACCCGTGCTAGCTGCTGACGTGGGTACTGTGCTGACACCTCACTGACCCGTGCTAGCTGCTGACGTGGGTACTGTGCTGACACCTCACTGACCCGTGCTAGCTGCTGACGTGGGTACTGTGCTGACACTGACCCGTGCTAGCTGCTGACACTGACCCGTGCTAGCTGCTGACGTGGGTACTGTGCTGACACCTCACTGACCCATGCTAGCTGCTGACGTGGGTACTGTGCTGACACCTCACTCACCCGTGCTAGCTGCTGACGTTGGTACTGTGCGGACACCTCACTCACCCGTGCTAGCTGCTGACGTGGGTACTGTGCTGACACCTCACTGACCCGTGCTAGCTGCTGACGTGGGTACTGTGCTGACACCTCACTGACCCGTGCTAGCTGCTGACGTGGGTACTGTGCTGACACCTCACTGACCCGTGCTAGCTGCTGACGTGGGTACTGTGCTGACACCTCACTGACCCGTGCTAGCTGCTGCTGACGTGGGTACTGTGCTGACACCTCACTGACCCGTGCTAGCTGCTGACGTGGGTACTGTGCTGACACCTCACTGACCCGTGCTAGCTGCTGACGTGGGTACTGTGCTGACACCTCACTGACCCGTGCTAGCTGCTGACGTGGGTACTGTGCTGACACCTCACTGACCCGTGCTAGCTGCTGACGTGGGTACTGTGCTGACACCTCACTGACCCGTGCTAGCTGCTGACGTGGGTACTGTGCTGACACCTCACTGACCCGTGCTAGCTGCTGACGTGGGTACTGTGCTGACACCTCACTGACCCGTGCTAGCTGCTGACGTGGGTACTGTGCTGACACCTCACTGACCCGTGCTAGCTGCTGACGTGGGTACTGTGCTGACACCTCACTGACCCGTGCTAGCTGCTGACGTGGGTACTGTGCTGACACCTCACTGACCCGTGCTAGCTGCTGACGTGGGTACTGTGCTGACACCTCACTGACCCGTGCTAGCTGCTGACGTGGGTACTGTGCTGACACCTCACTGACCCGTGCTAGCTGCTGACGTGGGTACTGTGCTGACACCTCACTGACCCGTGCTAGCTGCTGACGTGGGTACTGTGCTGACACCTCACTGACCCGTGCTAGCTGCTGACGTGGGTACTGTGCTGACACCTCACTGACCCGTGCTAGCTGCTGACGTGGGTACTGTGCTGACACCTCACTGACCCGTGCTAGCTGCTGACGTGGGTACTGTGCTGACACCTCACTGACCCGTGCTAGCTGCTGACGTGGGTACTGTGCTGACACCTCACTGACCCGTGCTAGCTGCTGACGTGGGTACTGTGCTGACACCTCACTGACCCGTGCTAGCTGCTGACGTGGGTACTGTGCTGACACCTCACTGACCCGTGCTAGCTGCTGACGTGGGTACTGTGCTGACACCTCACTGACCCGTGCTAGCTGCTGACGTGGGCACTGTGCTGCTGACCCATGCTACTGTGCTGACACCTCACTGACCCGTGCTAGCTGCTGACGTGGGTACTGTGCTGACACCTCACTGACCCGTGCTAGCTGCTGACGTGGGTACTGTGGTGACACCTCACTGACCCATGCTAGCTGCTGACCCGTACTAGGTGCTGACGTGGGCACTGTGCTGACACCTCTCTGACCCGTGCTAGCTGCTGACGTGGGTACTGTGCTGACACCTCACTGACCCGTGCTAGCTGCTGACGTGGGTACTGTGCTGACACCTCACTGACCCGTGCTAGCTGCTGACGTGGGTACTGTGCTGACACCTCACTGACCCGTGCTAGCTGCTGACGTGGGTACTGTGCTGACACCTCACTGACCCGTGCTAGCTGCTGACGTGGGTACTGTGCTGACACCTCACTGACCCGTGCTAGCTGCTGACGTGGGTACTGTGCTGACACCTCACTGACCCGTGCTAGCTGCTGACGTGGGTACTGTGCTGACACCTCACTGACCCGTGCTAGCTGCTGACGTGGGTACTGTGCTGACACCTCACTGACCCGTGCTAGCTGCTGACGTGGGTACTGTGCTGACACCTCACTGACCCGTGCTAGCTGCTGACGTGGGTACTGTGCTGACACCTCACTGACCCGTGCTAGCTGCTGACGTGGGTACTGTGCTGACACCTCACTGACCCGTGCTAGCTGCTGACGTGGGTACTGTGCTGACACCTCACTGACCCGTGCTAGCTGCTGACGTGGGTACTGTGCTGACACCTCACTGACCCGTGCTAGCTGCTGACGTGGGTACTGTGCTGACACCTCACTGACCCGTGCTAGCTGCTGACGTGGGTACTGTGCTGACACCTCACTGACCCGTGCTAGCTGCTGACGTGGGTACTGTGCTGACACCTCACTGACCCGTGCTAGCTGCTGACGTGGGTACTGTGCTGACACCTCACTGACCCGTGCTAGCTGCTGACGTGGGTACTGTGCTGACACCTCACTGACCCGTGCTAGCTGCTGACGTGGGTACTGTGCTGACACCTCACTGACCCGTGCTAGCTGCTGACGTGGGTACTGTGCTGACACCTCACTGACCCGTGCTAGCTGCTGACGTGGGTACTGTGCTGACACCTCACTGACCCGTGCTAGCTGCTGACGTGGGTACTGTGCTGACACCTCACTGACCCGTGCTAGCTGCTGACGTGGGTACTGTGCTGACACCTCACTGACCCGTGCTAGCTGCTGACGTGGGTACTGTGCTGACACCTCACTGACCCGTGCTAGCTGCTGACGTGGGTACTGTGCTGACACCTCACTGACCCGTGCTAGCTGCTGACGTGGGTACTGTGCTGACACCTCACTGACCCGTGCTAGCTGCTGACGTGGGTACTGTGCTGACACCTCACTGACCCGTGCTAGCTGCTGACGTGGGTACTGTGCTGACATCTCACTGACCCGTGCTAGCTGCTGAAGTGTGTACTGTGGTGACACCTCACTGACCCATGCTAGCTGCTGACTGACCCGTGCTAGCTGCTGACGTGGGTACTGTGCTGACACCTCACTGACCCGTGCTAGCTGCTGACGTGGGTACTGTGCTGACACCTCACTGACCCGTGCTAGCTGCTGACGTGGGTACTGTGCTGACACCTCACTGACCCGTGCTAGCTGCTGACGTGGGTACTGTGCTGACACCTCACTGACCCGTGCTAGCTGCTGACGTGGGTATTGTGCTGACACCTCACTGACCCGTGCTTGTTGCTGACGAGGGTACTGTGCTGACACCTCACTGACCCGTGCTAGCTGCTGACGTGGGTACTGTGCTGACACCTCACTGACCCGTGCTTGTTGCTGACGAGGGTACTGTGCTGACACCTCACTGACCCGTGCTAGCTGCTGACGTGGGTACTGTGCTGACACCTCACTGACCCGTGCTAGCTGCTGACGTGGGTATTGTGCTGACACCTCACTGACCCGTGCTAGCTGCTGACGTGGGTACTGTGCTGACACCTCACTGACCCGTGCTAGCTGGTGACGTGGGTACTGTGCTGACACCTCACTGACCCGTGCTAGCTGGTGACGTGGGTACTGTGCTGACACCTCACTGACCCGTGCTAGCTGCTAACATGGGTACTGTGCTGACACCTCACTGACTCTTGTTTCTCATTCCATTTCTATCTATAGTCTTTGAAACATAAATAAATCACAAATATTCAAACAATTTAGAAATATATTTGTAGATATCTTGGTCTCCCATCGATATTATATTCTCTGGCAGTGATTTCACACACAAGAATGTCTGGCTTTCCAAATCACGTACCTTTTATACTTCTCAGACGTTACAAAGAAGTCAAGCACATTACGTAGCCTTCTCAGACTTTACTTAGTCCAGGTACAATATGAAGTTCCTTAGAACCTGCTTGGATCCCAATCACCCTATGCAGCCTTGCGGGGCCCCGGCACCTTGTGTTGCCATCCTATACCTTGCTAGGGGCACAGACACCCTTCGCAGACCTTGCTAGTGGCTTTTGTACCTTGTGTGTTCATACCAGACCTTGCTAAGAGCTTATGTACCTTGTGTGATCATTGCATAACCTTGCTAGGGGCTTACGTATCTTGTATGGTCATTCCAGACCATGCTAGGGGCGTATGTACCTTATGTCGTCATCCAAGACCTTTCTAGGGTCCCAGTTACCTTGTATGGTCCTAACAGACTTTATTAGCGGTTCCTGTAACTTATGTGATTATCTGTGACCTTGTTAATTAAGGGCTTATGTTCCCTGTAGGAACGGGCTAGACCTTGCTAAGGGTTCAAGCAGTATAAGAAGTCATCAGAGACCTTTCTAGGGGTACATGTTGTATCGCATCTTAGACCTTGCAAGGAGCTCATGCAGAGGGTGATGGACTGGTGGTGAGGGTGATGCACAGAGGGTGAGGGTGATGAACTGGTGGTGAGGGTGATGGACTTGTGGTGAGGGTGATGGACTGGTGGTGAGGATGATGGACTGGTGGTGAGGATGATGGACTGGTGGCGAGGGTGATGGACTGGTGGTGAGGGTGACGAACTGGTGGTGAGAGTGATGGACTGGTGGTGAGGGTGATGGACTTTTGGTGAGGGTGAAGGACTGGAGATGAGGATGATGGACTGGTGGTGAGGGTGATGGACTGGAGGTCAAAGTGATAAACTGGAGGTGAGGGTGAGGGACTGGTGGTGAGAGTGATGGCTTGGAGGTGAGAGTGATGGACTGGAGGTGAGGGTGATGGACTGGAGGTGAGGGTGATGGACTGGTAGGGAGATTGATGGACTTGAGGTGAAGGTGATGGACTTGAGGTGAAGGTGATGGACTGGTGGTGAGAGTGATGGACTGGTGGTGAGGGTGATGGACTGGTGGTGAGGGTGATGGACTGGTGGTGAGAGTGATGGACTGGTGGTGAGGGTGATGGACTGGTGGTGAGGGTGATGAACTGGTGGTGAGGGTGATGGACTGGTGGTGAGGGTGATTGATTGGTGGTGAGGGTGATGGACTGACGGTGAGGGTGATGGACTGGTGGTTAGGGTGATGGACTGGTGATGAGGGTGATGGACTGGTGGTGATGGTGATCAACTGATGGTGATGAACTGGTGGTGAGGGTGATGAACTGGTGGTCAGGGTGATGAACTGGGGGTGAGGGTGATAGACTGGTAGTGAGGGTGATGGACTGGTGGTGAGTGTGATGGACTGGTGGTGTGAGTGATCGACTGGTGGTAAGTGTGGACTGATGGTTAGGGTGATGGACTGGTTGTGAGGGTGGTGGACTGGTGGAAAGATTGAAGAACTGTGTTTCCAGAAGTCCATCTGTGTCCCCTCAGATGAACTCCCTTTTACACTTCCCTTGCTGGTGATGGTGTTGTGGTGATGGTGATGGGCTGGTGGTGAGGGTGATGGACTGGTAGTGAGGGTGATGGACTGGTGGTGAGGGTGATGGACTGGTGGTGAGGGTGATGGACTGGTGGTGAGGGTGATGGACTGGTGGTGAGGGTGATGGGCTGGTGGTGAGGGTGATGGACTGGTAGTGAGGGTGATGGACTGATGGTGAGGGTAATGGGCTGGTGGTGAGGGTGATGGACTGGTAGTGAGGGTGATGGACTGGTGGTGAAGTTGATGGACTGGTGGGGAGGGTGATGGTATGGTGGTGAGGGTAATGGACTGGTGGTGAGGGTGACGGACTGCTGGGGAGGATGAAGGAATGGTAGTGAGGGTGATGGACTGGTGGTTAGGGTGATGGTCTGGTGGTGAGGGTAATGGACTGGTGGTGAGGGTGACGGACTGGTGGTGAAGGTGACGGACTGGTGGTGAGGGTGATGGAATGACGGTGAGAGTGACGGACTGGTGGTGAGGGTGATGTACTGGTGGCGAGGGTGATGGACTGGCTGTGAGGGGAAGGGACTAGTGGTGAGGGTGATGGACTGGTGGTGAGGGTGATGGACTGACGGTGAGGGTGATGAACTGGAGGTGAGGGTGATGGAATTACGGTTAGGGTGATGGAGTGGTGGTGATGGTGATGCATTTGTGGTGAGGGTGATGGACTGTGCTGAGGGTGATGGACTGGTGGTGAGAGTGATGGGCTGGTGGTGAGGGTGATGGACTGGTATTGAGGATGGTGGTCTGCTGGTAAGGGTGATGGACTGGTGGTGAGAGTGATGGACTGGTGGTGATAGTGATGGACAGGTGGTGAGGGTGATGGACTGGGGGTGAGGGTGATGGACTGGTGGTGAGGGTGATGGACTGGTGGTTAGGGTGATGGACTGGTGGTGAGGGTGATGGACTGGTGGTGAGGGTGATGGACTGGTAGTGAGAAAGATGGACTGGTGGTGAGGGTGATGGAGTGGTGGTGACGGTGATGGACTGGTGGTGAGGGTGACGGACTGGTGGTGAAGGTGACGGACTGGTGGTGAGGGTGATGGAATGACGGTGAGGGTGACGGACTGGTGGTGAGGGTGATGGACTGGTGGTGAGGAGAAGGGACTGGTGGTGAGGGTGATGGACTGGTGGTGAGGGTGATGGACTGATGGTGAGGGTGATGGACTGGAGGTGAGGGTGATGGAATTACGGTGAGGGTGATGGACTGGTGGTGAGAGTGAGGAACTGGAGGTGAGATTGATGGACTGGAGGTGAGAGTGATGGACTTGTGGAGAGAGTGATGGACAGGAGATGAGGCTGATGGGGAGAGTGATGGACTGGATGTGAGACTGACGGACTGGTGGTGAGATTGATGGACTGGAGGTGAGATTGATGGACAGGAGGTGAGGCTGATTGACTGGTGGTAAGGGTGATGAACTGGTGGTGAGGGTGATGAACAGGTGGTGAGTGTCATGGACTGGTGGTGGGAGTGATCGACTGGTGGTGAGGGTGATTGACAGGTGGAGAGGGAGAACGACTGTGTTTCCAGAAATCCATCTGTGTCTCCTCAGTTGAACTTCCTTCCACACTTCCCTTGCTGGTGATGGTCTTGTGGTGAGGGTGATGGACTGGTGGTGAGGGTGATGGACTGGTGGTGAGGATGATGGACTGGTGGTGAGGGAGATAGACTGATGGTGAAGGTGATGGACTTTTGGTGAAGGTGATGGACTTTTGGTGAGGGTGATGGACTTTTGTTGAGGGTGATGGATTGGTGGTGAGGGTGATGGACTGGTGGTAAGGGTGATGGACTGGTGGTGAGGATGATGGACTGGTGGTGAGAGTGATGGACTGGTGGTGAGGGTGATGGACTGGTGGTGAGAGTGTTGGACCGGTGGTGAGAGTGATGGACTGGTGGTGAGGGTGATGGACTCGTGGTGAGGGTGATGAACTGGTGGTGAGGGTGATGGACTGGTGGTGAGGGTGGTTGAATGGTGGTGAGGGTGATGGTCTGGTGGTGAGAGTGATGGACTGGTGGTGAGGGTGATGGACTGGTGGTGAGGGTGATGGACTGGTGGTGAGAGTGTTGGACCGGTGGTGAAAGTGATGGACTGGTGGTGAGGGTGATGGACTCGTGGTGAGGGTGATGAACTGGTGGTGAGGGTGATGGACTGGTGGTGAGGGTGATTGATTGGTGGTTAGGGTGATGGACTGGTGGTGAGGGTGATGGACTGGTGGTGATGGTGATCAACTGATGGTGATGAACTGGTTGTGAGGGTAATGGACTTATGGTAAGGGTGATGAACTGGTGGTGAGGGTGATGAACTGGGAGTGAGGCTGATGGACTGGTAGTGAGGGTGATGGACTGGTGGTGTGAGTGATCGACTGGTGGTGAGGGTGATGGACTGGTGGGGAGGGTGAAGAACTGTGTTTCCAGAAGTCCATCTGTGTCCCCTCAGATGAACTCCCTTCCACACTTCCCTTGCTGGTGATGGTTTTTGGGTGTGGGTGATGGACTGGTGGTGAGGTTGATGGACTGGTGGTGAGGGTGGTGGACTGGTGGAAAGATTGAAGAACTGTTTCCAGAAGTCCATCTGTGTCCCCTCAGATGAACTCCCTTTTACACTTTCCTTGCTGGTGATGGTGTTGTGGTGAGGGAGATGGGCTGGTGGTGAGGGTGATGAACTGGTGGTGAGGGTGATGGACTGGTGGTGAGGGTGATGGACTGGTGGTGAGGGTGATGGACTGGTGGTGAGGGTGATGGACTGGTGGTGAAGATGATGGACTGGTGGAGAGGGTGATGGTCTGGTGGTGAGGGTGATGGACTGGTGGTGAAGATGATGGACTGGTGGGGAGGGTGATGGTCTGGTGGTGAGGGTGATGGACTGGTGGTGAAGATGATGGACTGGTGGGGAGGGTGATGGTCTGGTGGTGAGGGTGATGGACTGGTGGTGAAGATGATGGACTGGTGGGGAGGGTGATGGTCTGGTGGTGAGGGATGGACTGTTTTTCCACAAGTCCATTTGTGTCCCCTCAGATGAACTCCTTTGCTGTACAAGAATGGTATATAATACCGACAAGATGAAATTAAGACACATGTGCAACATCTGGGTATCTTTATTGTAGACGTTTCGCCACCCAGTGGCTTTATCAATACAAATTCTAGGACATAACTTGAAGACAGTAGGACTATATACAGAAGATGAGGTAATCAGTCCCTCAACCTAGGAGTAGGTGCGAAGAGCACCGTAGTCGTGGAGATTCTGAAGCAGAAGCATGTGTCTTAATTTCATCTTGTCGGTATTATATACCATTCTTGTACAACTTGTCAGACACTGCAACATCATGGAATCTTGATTCTGAGGACATAACCTTCACGACTACGACACTACTACTACAACTAACTCATCTCTTTGGGAAGGACCTACTTCCACTGGGGAATCCAGCCTACCAGTGACTATGCCCTCGTCTGCTACACCTGACGTTACTATATAAGCGCCAGGCTCCTTTCTTCTGCTTCAGAATCTCCACGACTACGGTGCTCTTCGTACCTACTCCTAGGTTGAGGGATTGATTACCTCATCTTCTGTATATAGTCCTACTGTCTTCAAGCTATGTCCTAGAATTTGTATTGATAAAGCCACTGGATTGGGAAACGTCTGCAATAAAGATACCCAGATGATGAACATGTGTCTTAATTTCAAATCCCTTGCTGGTGATGGTGTTGAGGTGAGGGGGAAGGATTGCTGGTGAGGGTGACGGACTGCTGGGGAGGATGAAGGAATGGTAGTGAGGGTGATGGACTGGTGGTTAGGGTGATGGTCTGGTGGTGAGGGTAATGGACTGGTGGTGAGGGTGACGGACTGGTGGTGAAGGTGACGGACTGGTGTTGAGGGTGATGGAATGACTGTGAGGGTGACGGACTGGAGGTGAGGGTGATGGACTGGTGGTGAGGGTGACGGACTGGTTGTGAGGGGGAGGGACTGGTGGTGAGGGTGATGGACTTGTGGTGAGAGTAATGAACTCGTGGTGAGGGTGATGGACTGGTGGTGAGGATGGAATGGTGGCGAGGGTGATGGATTAGTGGTGAGGATGATGGACTGGTGGTGAGGGTGATGGACTGGTTGTGACAGTGATGGACTCGTGGTGAGGGTGATTGACTGGTGGTGAGGGTGATGGATTGGTGGTGAGGGTGATGGACTGGTGGCGAGAGTGATGGACTGGTGGTGAGGGTGATGGACTGATCTTGAGAGTGTTGAACTGGTGGTGAGAGTGATTGAGTGGGGGTTAGGGTGATGGACAATAGGAGAGCTCGATGGACTGGTGGTGAGAGTGAGGAACTGGAGGTGAGATTGGTGTACTGGAGGTGAGATTGATGGACTGGTGGTGAGAGTGATGGACAGGAGGTGAGGCTGATGGGGAGACTGATGGACTGGATGTGAGAATGACGGACTGGTGGTGAGAGTGATTGACTGGTGGTGAGAGTGAGGAACTGGAGGTGAGATTGATGGACTGGAGGTGAGATTGATGGACTGGTGGTGAGAGTGATGGACAGGAGGTGAGGCTGATGGGGAGAGTGTTGGACTGGACGTGAGAATGATGGACTGGTGGTGAGAGTGATAGACTGGTGGTGAGAGTGATGGACTCACTGCACATGAGACTGACGGACTGGTGGTGAGAGTGATGGACTGGTGGTGAGGGTGATGGACTGATGGTGAGGGTGATGGACTGGTGGTAAGAGTGAGGGACAGGTGGAGAGACTGATGGACTGGTGGTGAAAGTGATGGACTTGTGGTGAAGAAGATGGACTGGTGGTGAAAGTGACAGACTGGCTGTGAGATTGATAGACTGGTGGTGAGAGTGATGGACTGGTGGTGAGGGTGATGGACTGGTGGTGAGAGCGATGAACTGCTTGTGAGGGTGATGGACTGATGGTGAGTGATGGTCTGGTAGTGAGAGTGATTGACTGATGGTGAGAGCGATGGACTGGAGGTGAGGGTGATGGACTGTTGGTGAGTGATGGACTGGTGGTGAGAATGATGGACTGGTGATGAGGGTGATGGACTGGTGGTGAGAGTGATGGACTGGTGGTGAGTGTGATGGACTGGTGGTGAGAGTGATGGACTGGTGGTGAGTGTGATGGACTGGTGATGAGGGTGATGGACTGATGGTGAGGGTGATGGACTGGTGGCGAGAGTGATGGACTGGTGGTGAGAGTGATGGACTGGTGGTGAGTGTGATGGACTGGTGGTGAAGATGATGGACTGGTGGTGTGGAAGATGGACTGGTAGTGAGGGTGATGGACTGGTGATGAGGGTGATGGACTGATGGTGAGGGTGATGGACTGGTGGCGAGAGTGATGGACTGGTGGTGAGGGTGATGGAGTGGTGGTGAGTGATGGACTGGTGGTGAGAGTGATGAACTGGTGGTGATGGTGATGCACTGACGGTGAGGGAGATGGACTGATGGTGAGGATGATGGACTGGTGGTGAGGGTGATGGACTGGTGGTGAGGGTGATGGACTGGTGTTGAGAGTGATGGACTGGTGGTGAGGGTGATGGACTGGTGGTGAGAGTGATGGACTGGTGGTGTGGATGATGGACTGGTAGTGAGGGTGATGGACTGGTGGTGAGGGTGATGGACTGGTGGTGAGAGTGATGGACTGGTGGTGAGGGTGATGGACTTGTGGTGAGGATGGACTGGTGGTGAGGGTGATGGACTGGTTGTGAGGTTGATGGACTGGTGGTGAGGATGATGGACTGGTTGTGAGGTTGATGGACTGGTGGTGAGGGTGATGGACTGGTAGTGATGGTGATGGACTGGTTTTGAGGGTGATGGACTTGTGGTGATGGCGATGGACTGGTGGTGAGGGTGGTGGACTGGTGGTGAGGGTGATGGACTGGTGGTGAAGGTGATGGACTGGTGATGAGGGTCATGAACTGGTGGTGTGAGTGATCGACTGGTAGTGAGGGTGATGGACTGGTGGGGAGGTTGATGGACTGACTGTGAGGGTGATGGACTGTTGGTGAGGATGTTGGACTGGTGGTGAGGGGATGGACTGGTGGTGAGAGTGATGGACTGGTGGTGAGGGTGATGGACTGGTGGTGAGGGTGATGGACTTGTGGTGAGGGTGATGTACTGGTGGTGAGGATGATAAACTGGTGGTGAGGATGATGGACTGGTGTTGAGAGTGATGGACTGGTTGTGAGGGTGATTGACTGGTGATGAGGGTCATGAACTGGTGGTGTGAGTGATCGACTGGTAGTGAGGGTGATGGACTGGTGGGGAGGCTGATGGGGAGACTGATGGACTGGATGTGAGAATGACGGACTGGTGGTGAGAGTGATTGACTGGTGGTGAGAGTGAGGAACTGGAGGTGAGATTGATGGACTGGAGGTGAGATTGATGGACTGGTGGTGAGAGTGATGGACAGGAGGTGAGCCTGATGGGGAGAGTGATGGGCTGCACGTGAGACTGGCGGACTGGTGGTGAGAGTGATGGACTGGTGGTGAGGGTGATGGACTGATGGTGAGGGTGATGGACTGGTGGTAAGAGTGAGGGACAGGTGGAGAGACTGATGGACTGGTGGTGAAAGTGATGGACTTGTGGTGAAGAAGATGGACTGGTGGTGAAAGTGACAGACTGGCTGTGAGATTGATAGACTGGTGGTGAGAGTGATGGACTGGTGGTGAGGGTGATGGACTGGTGGTGAGAGCGATGAACTGCTTGTGAGGGTGATGGACTGATGGTGAGTGATGGTCTGGTAGTGAGAGTGATTGACTGATGGTGAGAGCGATGGACTGGAGGAGAGGGTGATGGACTGTTGGTGAGTGATGGACTGGTGGTGAGAATGATGGACTGGTGATGAGGGTGATGGACTGGTGGTGAGAGTGATGGACTGGTGGTGAGTGTGATGGACTGGTGGTGAGAGTGATGGACTGGTGGTGAGTGTGATGGACTGGTGATGAGGGTGATGGACTGATGGTGAGGGTGATGGACTGGTGGCGAGAGTGATGGACTGGTGGTGAGAGTGATGGACTGGTGGTGAGTGTGATGGACTGGTGGTGAAGATGATGGACTGGTGGTGTGGAAGATGGACTGGTAGTGAGGGTGATGGACTGGTGATGAGGGTGATGGACTGATGGTGAGGGTGATGGACTGGTGGCGAGAGTGATGGACTGGTGGTGAGGGTGATGGAGTGGTGGTGAGTGATGGACTGGTGGTGAGAGTGATGAACTGGTGGTGATGGTGATGCACTGACGGTGAGGGTGATGGACTGATGGTGAGGATGATGGACTGGTGGTGAGGGTGATGGACTGGTGGTGAGGGTGATGGACTGGTGTTGAGAGTGATGGACTGGTGGTGAGGGTGATGGACTGGTGGTGAGAGTGATGGACTGGTGGTGTGGATGATGGACTGGTAGTGAGGGTGATGGACTGGTGGTGAGGGTGATGGACTGGTGGTGAGAGTGATGGACTGGTGGTGAGGGTGATGGACTTGTGGTGAGGATGGACTGGTGGTGAGGGTGATGGACTGGTTGTGAGGTTGATGGACTGGTGGTGAGGATGATGGACTGGTTGTGAGGTTGATGGACTGGTGGTGAGGGTGATGGACTGGTAGTGATGGTGATGGACTGGTTTTGAGGGTGATGGACTTGTGGTGATGGCGATGGACTGGTGGTGAGGGTGGTGGACTGGTGGTGAGGGTGATGGACTGGTGGTGAAGGTGATGGACTGGTGATGAGGGTCATGAACTGGTGGTGTGAGTGATCGACTGGTAGTGAGGGTGATGGACTGGTGGGGAGGTTGATGGACTGACTGTGAGGGTGATGGACTGTTGGTGAGGATGTTGGACTGGTGGTGAGGGGATGGACTGGTGGTGAGAGTGATGGACTGGTGGTGAGGGTGATGGACTGGTGGTGAGAGTGATGGATTGGTGGTGAGGGTGATGGACTTGTGGTGAGGGTGATGGACTGGTGGTGAGGGTGATGGACTGGTGGTGAGAGTGATGGACTGGTGGTGAGGGTGATGGACTGGTGGTGAGAGTGATGGATTGGTGGTGAGGGTGATGGACTGGTGGTGAGGATGATAGACTGGTGGTGAGGGTGATGGGCTCGGGGTGAGGATGATGGACTGGTGGTGAGGATGATGAACTGGTGGTGAGGGTCATGAACTGGTGGTGAGGGTGATGGACTGGTAGTGAGGGTGATGGACTGGTAGTGAGGGTGATGAACTGGTGGTGAGGGTGATGGACTGGTGGGGAGGTTGATGGACTGACTGTGAGGGTGATGGACTGTTGGTGAGGATGTTGGACTGGTGGTGAGGGGATGGACTGGTGGTGAGAGTGATGGACTGGTGGTGTGAGTGATCGACTGGTAGTGAGGGTGATGGACTGGTGGGGAGGGTGAAGGACTGTGTTTCCAGAAGTCCATCTGTGTCCCCTCAGATGAACTCTGTTCCACACTTCCCTTAAGAACATAAGAACATAAGAAAGGCGGAACACTGCAGCAGGCCTGTTGGCCCATGCTAGGCAGGTTCTTTACAATTCATCCAACTAACAAAACATTTGACCAACTCAATTTTCAATGATACCTAAGAAATAAGCTCTGATGTGCAAGTTCCACTCAAATCCAACCCCTCCCACTCATGTACTTATCCAACCTAAATTTGAAACTACCCAAAGTCCTAGCCTCAATAACCCAACTAGGTAGACTGTTCCACTCATCAACTACCCTATTTCCAAACCAATACTTTCCTATGTCCTTTCTAAATCTAAACTTATCTAATTTAAATCCATTACTGCGGGTTCTCTCTTGGAGAGAGATCCTCAAGACCTTATTAATATCCCCTTTATTAATACCTATCTTCCACTTATACACTTCGATCAGGTCTCCCCTCATTCTTCGTCTAACAAGTGAATGTAAGCTAAGAGTCTTCAATCTTTCTTCATAATTTACTCATCCTGCGCTGAATGTTTTCTAACGAATTTATGTCCATTCTGTAACATGGAGACCAGAACTGAGCTGCATAATCTAGGTAAGGCCTTACTGATGATGTATAAAGCTGCAGTATGACCTCTGGACTTCTGTTGCTTACACTTCTTGATATAAATCCAAGTAATCTATTTGCCTTATTACATATGCTTAGGCATTGCTGTCTTGGTTTAAGGTTGCTGCTTACCATAACCCCCAAGTCCTTTTCACAATCTGTATGGCCAAGTTCTACATTATTTAACGTCGCAACGAGCACCAAGGGAGCATTGGCAGACATGAGTGAGACATCCCTTGATACCCCAATGAAGATCAAGACCGTCACGCCAAATTCCACAAATGAAGGTAAGAACATTGTTTTAGTTGGAGACAGGTTAAGTCTATGGATAGGGCCTTTTGTCTAAGAGACAGGAAGAGGTGGCACAGGGTATGTTTTCCTGGGGCTGGGATGGGGGCTATTGTTAGCCGTGTGGACGACATCATGAAAGGTAATGGGAGCAATCCTATTTGCCTCAGTGCGGGAGGCAACGATGTTGGCAGACGTAGGAGTGAGGACCTGATTAGCAGGTATAGGTCAGCAATAGAGATAATTAGGAAGAAGGGTGGGAACCCTGTCATATGTGGTATTTTGCCAATGAGAGGAGTTGGAAACGAATGGTTGTCCAGGGCAATTGGTGTCAATTGCTGGCTGGACAAATACCGTAAGGAAAATGCGGTAACATTCATTGACACCTGGGATCTCTTTTATGGCAGAAATGACATGTATGCCAGGGATGGGGTTCGCTTATCTAGGTCTGGGGTGGGGGCACTTGCAACGGCAATGGAGGGAGCTGTTAGGTCTTTAAACTAGGAATGGATAGTGGTATGGGTTTTGGTGTGAATACAGTGAAGTCCCAGTGTGTAGTAATACTATGAGTTCTAGGGGAACTAGTAATAGGCAGAATGAGGTGGATATTGGAAAGCCAATGGCACTAGGCGACAAGGACAGTAATAGGTTTAGTGAAAAAACAGATATGAGCAGGAAGGGTAAAGAGAAAGGAGGGTCTTTAAAATTATATTATGCTAATTGCCGTAGTGCTAGGAATAAGATGGATGAGTTGAGATTAGTTGCTAGTGCAGGTAACATTGATGTATTTGCAATCACTGAGACATGGTTTAATTCCAAAAGTCGGGACATGCCATCGGAATGCCACATTCAGGGTTTTAAATTGTTCCAAGTAGATAGAAATATCGGTAAGGGGGGTGGGGTGGCACTGTGTGTACGAGATCACTTGAACTGTTGCATAAAAATGGGTATTAAGTCTGAGGTAACACATACAGAG
This sequence comes from Cherax quadricarinatus, assembly GCF_038502225.1. NCBI lineage: Eukaryota > Metazoa > Arthropoda > Malacostraca > Decapoda > Parastacidae > Cherax > Cherax quadricarinatus. The sequence goes on along the minus strand of NW_027198549.1, from coordinate 10,620 downwards.
TCTCTCTGGATAGAATTTTCAGAGGGGCATAAAAAATTGATTCTAGGAGTGATATACCGTCCCCCAAACTTAGATAGGGACCAAGGGAAATTACTGTGGGAGGAAAATGTTAAGGCACAAGGCACGATAATGTAGTAATTATAGGGGACTTTAACTTCAGTCACATTGTTTGGAATTTCTTGACTGGGAATTTAGAACAAATGACTTCTTAGAAGTAGTTCAGGAATGTTTTTTGAAGCAGTTTGTGACAGAACCTACAAGAGGAAATAACCTACTTGATTTGATTCTGGCAAACAAGGAAACCCTTGTTAATAATTTAGAAATTAATGAGGAACTTGGCACAGACGATCACAAATTAATTACTTTCAGCATAGAATGGAAGTATGATAGTAGGGACAACTCAGTATCAGTTCCAGATTTTCGCTTAGCAGATTACAATGGGCTTAGAGAACACTTATCATCTGTTGACTGGGGTAACGAAGAGAGCTATCAATATGACAGTTTTCTGAACACTATACATGCTGCTCAAAGAACGTTTATCCCGTATAAAGAAATTAGATCAAATAGAAATGACCCAAAATGGATGAGTAATAGGCTGAAATATATACTAGGGCATAAGAAAGGAATTTATAGGCGTATCAAAAGAGGTGAGGGTCATTTTATGAATCAATATATTGACATTAAGAGGGACATTAAAAAGGGGATAAGAAAAGCTAAACGGGACTATGAAATTAAAGTTGCTAGGGATTCTAAAACTAACCCAAAAAGTTTTTTCCAGGTCTATAGAACAAAAGTTAGAGATAAGATAGGTCCCCTCAAAAATAACTATGGACATCTTACTGACAAAGAGAATGAAATGTACTCGATTTTAAATAATTATTTTCTCTCAGTTTTTACACAGGAAGACACTAACAATATTTCATTAATTAATTTTTATAGTGGGCTAGAAGAAGATAAATTATATAACATCACAGTCACTAGTGAAATGGTTGTGAAGCAGATAGACAGACTGAAGCAAAATAAGTCACCGGGTCCTGATGAGGTTTTTTCAAGGGTTCTTAAGGAATGCAAAATGGAACTCTGTGAACCATTAACTAATATTTTTAATTTATCTCTTCAAACAGGTGTAGTGTCTCATATGTGGAAGATGGCTAATGTAATTCCTATTTTTAAAACAGGGGACAAGTCGTTACCGTCAAATTACTGCCCAATAAGCCTGACCTCAAATGTAGGCAAATTACTTGAGTCAGTTATAGCTGAGATTATAAGAAGCCATCTCGATAAGCATAGCTTGATTAATGATACTCAGCATGGATTCACAAGAGGCCGGTCTTGTTTAACTAATTTATTAACTTTCTTCAGTAAAGCTTTTGAGGCTGTTGACCACGATAAAGAATTTGATATTATTTACTTAGATTTTAGTAAGGCTTTTAATAGAGTTCCGCACCAAAGACTGTTAAAGAAAGTGGCAGCTCATGGCATTGGGGGAGAAGTGCTCTCGTGGATCGAGTCATGGCTCACAGACAGGAAGCAGAGAGTGTCCATAAATGGGGTTAAATCCGAGTGGGGATCTGTAACAAGTGGCGTTCCACAGGGATCAGTCTTGGACCCGTTGTTGTTTATAATATATATCAATGATTGTAGATGAATGGTTCAGAGAACCGACACGTTGATAAATTAGACACATGTGCAACTCTTGGGTATCTTTATTGAGGAAACGTTTCGCCACACAGTGGCTTCATCAGTCCATACATAGGAGAATCTTGAAGAACAGGAGGAGAATGAAGTAATCAGTCCCTCAACCTTGAGTCGATGTGGTCAGTCCATCAATCTTGAGTAGAATACGGCATATGAGCGGAGAAGGAGCTTATAAACCGTAGGCACGAGAGGTGCAGCAGTTGTAGATGGTGTCACATTTGTTCAATGTGGAAGTAGGTCGTGCCCAAGGGTTAGGCCAGCGAAGAATTCCCAAGTATTAAGATCCCAAGAAGTTGCAGTGTCTGACAGGATTGTAGATGAATGGTTCAGAGAACCGACACGTTGATAAATTAGACATATGTGACACAAATGTGACACCACCTACAACTGCTGCCCCTCTCCTGCCTACGGTTTATAAGCTGCTTCTCCGCTCATATGCCGTATTCTATTCAAGATTGATGGGCTGACCACATCGACTCAAGGTTGAGGGACTGATTACCTCATTCTCCTCCTGTTCTTCAAGATTCTCCTTTGTATGGGCTTATAAAGCCACTGTGTGGCGAAACGTTTCCTCAATAAAGATACCCAAGAGTTGCTCATGTGTCTAATTTATCAACGTGTCGGTTCTCTGAACCATTCATCTACAATCCTGTCAGACACTGCAACTTCTTGGAATCTTAATACTTGGGAATTCTTCGCTGGCCTAACCCTTGGGCACGACCTACTTCCACATTGAACAAATGTGACACCACCTACGAATGCTGCACCTCTCCTGCCTACGGTTTATAAGCTCCTTCTCCGCTCATATGCCGTATTCTATTCAAGATTGATGGACTGACCATGTGAGGGAAAAGTAGGTGTAAGTGGGGTTAAGGTTGTTCGGGCAACCAGGAATCATTAGAGAGTTACGTTGCGCGCGCACACCCCCCCCCCCCTCTCTGGCGGGCTGGGGCAAAACTAGTTCCTGGTGTCCGATTTGTTAAAGTTTCTACTCCTGGTAATATTGACCTTACCTGGTGTGGATGGAAGTTTGGAGAGTCACTTCGCCTCCACTCTTCTCCTAATCAGGTAGGGTGATCTACCAGGAGTATTACTGTTTGTTCTTTTCTAGTGTTTGCTGGTTACCAGTAATGATTTTGGCCTTTATCATTCTTTTTCTTTCTTAGATGTTATATTATCATGACTATGGGTAACCAGTTTTATTTTCTCTTATTTGTCAGCTCTGTTCCTGGCGTGGTCTTCCAGGATAGACGCCAGATAAAGGGGCAAGACGTGTGTTAATAATACTTATTAACATTATTCTACAACTACCGGCCCTTACCTATACTACTTGTGCTCCATCCAAGTGGTAGGAGATTCCAGAACATCGGATTACCATCTGCCCAGGATAACCTACATAAATAACATCAGAGGAACTATCTAGGGCCATACCTACTCCTACCCAACTACCTGAATTGAAGGCCATATTTTTTTTATTATATTTAAATTTTAAGTAAAATTCTCAAAAATCATTTTATCTTGTTTTTCCTTAAATCATTTCTTTATTTATTTATTTTTCCATTAGTTTCTTTTGTTCAGTTGGAAGGCGTTCCACTGACAGACCACATCGACTCAAGGTTGAGGGACTGATTTCCTCATTCTCATCCTGCTCTTCAAGATTCTCCTTTGTATGGACTGATGAAGCCACTGTGTGGCGAAACGTTTCCTTAGTAAAGATACCCAAGAGTTGCACATGTCTCTAATTTATCAATATATCAATGATCTTGATGAGGGAATTACTAGTGATATGAGCAAATTCGCCGATGACACAAAGATAGGTAGGATAATTGATTCAATCGTAGATGTTAGGGAGCTTCAGAAAAGTGGCAGATGCAGTTTAATGTAGATAAATGCAAGGTTCTGAAGCTCGGGAGTGTCCATAACCCTAGCACTTATAAGTTAAATGATGTAGAACTTAGCTATACAGATTGCGAAAAGGACTTGGGGGTTATGGTGAGCAGCAGCCTTAAATCAAGACAGCAATGCCTAAGCGTACTGGGATTTATATTAAGAAGTGTAAGCAACAGAAGTCCAGAGGTCATACTGCAGCTTTATACATCATTAGTAAGGCCTCACCTAGATTATGCAGCTGGTCTCCATATTACAGAATGTTCGAAAACATTCAGCGTAGGATGACTAAATTAATACATACCATTAGAAATCTTCCTTATTAAGAAAGATTGAAGACCCTTAAGTTACATTCACTTGTTAGACGAAGAATGAGGGGAGACCTGATCGAAGTGTATAAGTGGAAGACAGGTATTAATAAAGGGGATATAAATAAGGTCTTGAGGATATCTCTCCAAGAGAGAACCCGCAGTAATGGATTTAAATTAGATAAGTTTAGATTTAGAAAGGACATAGGAAAGTATTGGTTTGGAAATAGGGTAGTTGATGAGTGGAACAGTCTATCTAGTTGGTAAATTCAAATTTAAGTTGGATAAGTACATGAGTGGGAGGGGTTGGATTTGAGTGATCGACTGGTGGTGAGGGTGACTGACAGGTGGGGAGGGTGAAGGACTGTTTCCAGAAGTCCATCTGTGTCCCCTCAGATGAACTCCCTTCCACACTTCCCTTGCTGGTGATGGTTTTGTGGTGAGGTTGATGGACTGGTTGTGAGGATGATAGACTGATGGGGAGGGTGAGGGACTGGTTGTGAGGGTGATGGACTGGTGGTGAGGGTGAAGGACTGTGTTTCCAGAAGTCCATCTGTGTCCCCTCAGATGAACTCCATTCTACACTTCCCATGCTTGTGATGGTGTTGTGGTGAGGGTGGACTAGTGGTGGGGGTGATGGCCTGGTGGTGAAGGTGATGGACTGGTGGTGAGGGTGATGGACTGGTTTTGAAGGAGATGGACTAGTGGTGAGGGTGATGGACTGGTGGTGAGTGTGATGGACTGGTAGTGAGGGTGATGGACTGGTGGTGAGGGTGATGGACTTGTGGTGAGGGTGATGAACTGATGGTTAGGGTGATGGACTGGTGGGAAGAGTGATGGACTTTTGGTGAGGGTGAAGGACTGTGTTTCCAGAAGTCCATTTGTGTCCCCTCAGTTGAACTCCCTTTTAGACTTCCCTTGCTGGTGATGGTGTTGTGGTGAGGGTGATGGGCTGGTGGTGAGGGTGATGGACTGGTGGTGAGGGTGGACTGCTGGTGAGGGTGATGGACTGGTGGCGAGGGTGATGGACTGGTGGGGAGGGTGAAGGACTGTGTTTCCAGAAGTCCAACTGTGTCCCCTCAGATGAACTCCCTTCTACACTTCCTTTGCTGGTGATGGACTGGTGGTGAGGGTGATGGACTGGTGGTGAGGGTGATGGACTGGTTTTGAAGGTGATGGACTAGTGGTGAAGGTGATGGACTGGTGGTGAGGGTGATGGACTGGTGGGGAGGGTGAAGGACTGGTGGTGAGTGTGATGGACTGGTGGTGAGAGTGATGGACTAGTGGTGTGAGTAATGGACTGGTGGTGAGGGTGATGTACTGGTGGGGAAGATGATGGACTGATGGGGAGGGTGAAAGATTGTGTTTCCAGAAGTCCACCTGTGTCCCCTCAGATGAACTCCCTTCCATACGTCCCTTGCTGGTGATGGTGTTGTGGTAAGGGTGAAGGGATGGTGGTTAGGGTGATGGATTGGTGGTGAGAGTGATGAACTGGTGGGGATGGTGATGGACTGGTGGTGAGGGTGATGAATTGTTGGGGAGAATGAAGGACGGTGTTTCCAGAAGTCCATCTGTGTCCCCTCAGATGAACTCCCTTCCACACTTCCCTTGCTGGTGATGGTTTTGTGGGGAGGGTGATGGTCTGGTGGTGAGGGTGATGGACTGGTGGTGAAGGTGATGGACTGGTGGTTAGGAAGAAGGACTGTGTTTCCAGAAGTGCATCTGTG
>NW_027198548.1:0-42941 GCF_038502225.1 Cherax quadricarinatus | reverse complement strand
TGGGGTGAAATAAGATATCCCTACCTCCCTGGGCACCCACATCGTCACTGCAGTAACAACACAATGCCAGCCCACAAATCTTCATCAGATCTGTTTGTGACTTGAAAAAGCCCACTGTGTGGGCGAAACGTTGTCAATAAAGGATCACATTATACTGCATATGTATTTATATTTCCTCTTTTGAGAAGGAGCTATCTTGAAGGGGCCAGTAGACCTACTGCGGTGTTCCTCCATTCTTATGTCCTAATAAACTAATCTAAAAAAGACACGATAACCCAGCAGAGACCACTAACAACGATTCTTAGTCAGGAAACAATCCTGGGAAAGTAACGTCGTTCACATAACGAATTATATTAATTCATCCACGGACAATAAATACAGGAAAGATCGTAAATTTTTGCGTAAGATAAAAGCTTCGTTTTTACCGAACGTCGACATGGATTTGAAAATAAAATATATTTCCTCTCGAATTTACTTATCCTTAAAAAGCAAAACATCGAGACATGAAATTTCCTTCGGTTGTTTACCTACGTTGCTTCTCGGAAAGCCTTCGTTTGTGTGTCTTATAAAAGGTAGCTCGGTAAAGGAGTCTCCTGGTGCCTTATTAGGGACGAGAAGACGAAACAAAGTCACAATACCACCGCTGCAATAATTCACAAATAACCGAAACTAAGGGTTGAAACTTTAGACGATGTTTCTGTCATTATGGTCTATAAAAGGCCCTGAAACTACGTACCACAAAGATGGTTCTCTATACTCATGAATTTATCCAACCTAAACTTGAAGCTACCCAAGATTTTAGCTTCAATTACCCTACTAGGCAGACTATTCCGTCCGAGGTATTGTGGCTTCATCAGTACTTTATCTGCAAAAAATAACACATTGTGATGTTGAACCTGGCAAGTAATTAGAAGATAGTGGCAGCAGATAGACACACAAGTATTAACTCCAAATGCCTCTCTCTCTCTCTCTCTCTCTCTCTCTCTCTCTCAAACGCTGTGAAAATCGACTTGCGAACCGTCCAGCTTAGACTAAAACTAGAGGGGGGTGGGGAAAAAAAATTGCTATTTGGTCTACCAATTAGCCTGGGAAATCTATGGACGACCCTCAGGGGTCCAGCATTCACTGTCGGAATCTCTGGGGAAGTCCATTCTTTTACACGCACCACCGCCAGTCCTACAGGCCAGGGCTCCACAGATATATTTTTCTGGGTTAGAGTCTGTAATGTATATCGAGTGGTTGTCCATCTGTTTTGAAAGAAACTAGATTACTTTCAATTAAAACACGGAAGGTAAAATCTGTATTATCATTATTCCATAAACATTAAGATTTAACAAGCTATACCACACGATTTAATATCATATCTGCCTATAGATGATGTGGGGAGATAACTCGGTGCAAGTGGAGGATTATGGTCTCAAGAAAAAAAAATTATTACCTTCTGTCACGTTCACAAATAACCCTCACGTAGGAAAAAAGAAACTTACGGCGACTTTTCGGTCCGAACTGGACTATTACCTGGTCATGATTTGCATTCATTAGATGCTTTATAAACCCCCTGTGAATTTAACGCTTCCCGGTGAATAAATGTATACTCCTACTTAAGAGATTTATTTAGTTTTGTTTAGCACTGCCTAATCACTGTACTTCTAAGTTCTCATCTTCTTTTAATATTTCAGAGTGAGATATATTGGAGGGTCGACTGCCAATGGAGTGTAGCAGCATAAAAACAAAGTTCTGAACGACTCATCATTCAGTAACTTTACGAGTCAACACGTTCAGGAACATACGAGAGTAGGGGAGACTGAGGGACAAACATGGCTGGACACACATTTCTCTTTAAGTGAATCATACATTTACGTGATTTATGAAGGAGTCGCTCTAGTGTTTGATTTCTTCTTATTATGAAAGATATAAATATATATATATATATATATATATATATATATATATATATATATATATATATATATATATATATATATATATATATATGTATATATATATATATATATATATATATATATATATATATATATATATATATATATATATATATATATATATATATACATACATATATATATATATATATATATATACATATATGCATATATATATATATATATATATATATATATATATATATATATATATATATATATATATATATACATACATATATATATATATATATATATATATATATATATATATATATATATATATATATATATATATATATATATCTGTGTGTGTGTGTGTGTGTGTGTGTGTGTGTGTGTGTGTGTGTGTGTGTGTGTGTGTGTGTGTGTGTGTGTGTGTGTGTGTGTGTGTATATGTGTGTGTGTGTGTGTGTGTGTGTGTGTGTGTGTGTGTGTGTGTGTGTACTCACCTAGTTGAGGTTGCGAGGGTCGAGTCCGAGCTACTGGCACCGCCTCTTCACTGATCGCTACTAGGTCACTCTCCCTGAGCCGTGAGCTTTATCATACCTCTGCTTAAAGCTATGTATGGATCCTGCCTCCACTACATCGCTTCCCAAACTATTCCACTTGCTGACCACTCTGTGGCTGAAGAAATACTTCCTAACATCCCTGTGATTCATCTGTGTCTTCAACTTCCAACTGTGTCCCCTTGTTACTGTGTCCTATCTCTGGAACATCCTGTCTTTGTCCACCTTGTCAATTCCTCTCAGTATTTTGTATGTCGTTATCATGTCCCCCCTATCTCTCCTGTCCTCCAGTGTCGTCAGGTTGATTTCCCTTAACCTCTCCTCGTAGGACATACCTCTTAGCTCCGGGACTAGTCTTGTTGCAAACCTTTGCACTTTCTCTAGTTTCTTTACGTGCTTGGCTAGGTATGGGTTCCAAACTGTTGCCGCATACTCCAATATGGGCCTAACGTACACGGTGTACAGGGTCCTGAATGATTCCTTATTAAGATGTCGGAATGCTGTTCTGAGGTTTGCTAGGCGCCCATATGCTGCAGCAGTTATTTGGTTGACCTGCGCTTCAGGAGATGTGCCTGGTGTTATACTCACCCCAAGATCTTTTTCCTTGAGTGAGGTTTGTAGTCTCTGGCCCCCTAGACTGTACTCCGTCTGCGGTCTTCTTTGCCCTTCCCCAATCTTCATGACTTTGCACTTGGTGGGATTGAACTCCAGGAGCCAATTGCTGGACCAGGTCTGCAGCCTGTCCAGATCCCTTTGTAGTTCTGCCTGGTCTTCGATCGAGTGAATTCTTCTTATCAACTTCACGTCATCTGCAAACAGGGACACCTCAGAGTCTATTCCTTCCGTCATGTCGTTCACAAATACCAGAAACAGCACTGGTCCTAGGACTGACCCCTGTGGGACCCCGCTGGTCACAGGTGCCCACTCTGACACCTCGCCACGTACCATGACTCGCTGCTGTCTTCCTGACAAGTATTCCCTGATCCATTGTAGTGCCTTCCCTGTTATCCCTGCTTGGTCCTCCAGTTTTTGCACCAATCTCTTGTGTGGAACTGTGTCAAACGCCTTCTTGCAGTCCAAGAAAATGCAATCCACCCACCCCTCTCTCTCTCTTGTCTTACTGCTGTCACCATGTCATAGAACTCCAGTAGGTTTGTGAGACAGGATTTCCCGTCCCTGAAACCATGTTGGCTGCTGTTGATGAGATCGTTCCTTTCTAGGTGTTCCACCACTCTTCTCCTGATAATCTTCTCCATGATTTTGCATACTATGCATGTCAGTGACACTGGTCTGTAGTTTAATGCTTCATGTCCGTCTCCTTTTTTAAAGATTGGGACTACATTTGCTGTCTTCCATGCCTCAGGCAATCTCCCTGTTTCGATAGATGTATTGAATATTGTTGTTAGGGGTACACATAGCGCCTCTGCTCCCTCTCTCAATACCCATGGGGAGATGTTATCTGGCCCCATTGCCTTTGAGGTATCTAGCTCACTCAGAAGCCTCTTCACTTCTTCCTCGGTTGTGTGCACTGTGTCCAGCACATGGTGGTGTGCCCCACCTCTCCATCCCTCCTGTGTTGAAGGCTCCGCTGAAATGACAGATCTATCCAGGATGGGTCCAGGCGAGAGATGAGACGTCTTGCTCTGTTCTCTACTCTGTCAAGCAGTCGCAGATGAGAGGGAGGGCAGGCAAACCAAGAAAGTGGAGCATACTCAAGGTGCGAGCGTACTTGTGCCTCGTACAGAATCTTGCAACCCCTACTGTCAAGTAGATGCGAGATACGGCGAAGTGCTGTAAGCTTCCTGGCTGCCTTGTTTGCAAGATTTACAACATGGTTCTTCATGGTCAGTTTGGAGTCAAATTTCACCCCAAGGATATCAACTTCTTCTCCAGGTGCCAACACTCTCCCATTCATCCTTACTACTGCACCAGCATTACCATCATGGTGCCTAGAGACGATCATCATTTGTGTTTTCTCAGGTGCAAATATTACTTGCCATCTATTTCCCCAAGCTGATATAGCTCTCAGCTGGTGATTGATGTAGCTTAGAGCAGCTGGCATTTCTTCTCTTGGATGTCAGTGTGCAGTCGTCTGCATATGCATGTGATTCTGGGATGAGATGAAGAAGGTCGTTGAAGTAGACATTCCATAACAATGGTCCCAGCACGCTTCCTTGTGGAACACTTGCCCCAATAGGATGTCTTGCTGACACCGTTCCATTGAGAACTACACTTAGAGAGCTACCATGAAGGTAATCACTGAGGAGGCATAGCATAGAGCCTGCAATTCCCAGTGCTTGAAGTTTTGCTAAGAGGCCCTGGTGCCACACCCGGTCGAAAGCGCCAGCAATGTCCAGTGCTACCACACAGCTGACTTTGGATTCATCCAGTGACTGGTGCCACTTAGTGGAGAGGTTTAATAACAGATCAGCAGCAGAGTAACCTTTCCTGAAGCCATATTGACGATCACAAAGTAGTGGGTGGTAGTCAAAAAACTCTGTCATTTGTCTTGAGATTTTTGTCTCAAGGATCTTACCAGTGATTGACAGGAGTAACACTGATCTGTAGTTGCTGATTTCTGCTCTGCTCTTCTTTTTGTGAACAGGGACTACATTTGCCTCTTTCCATAGAGAGGGCCATTTACACTGTGCTAGGCAGTGCTGAAAGATGCAAGTTAGAGGTGCTGCTAGCTGGTCTGCACATGTTCTCAGCAATCTTGGGCTCAACTTGTCTGGGCCCACAGCCTTTTCTTGCTCAAGCAATTTAAGAAGGAAATGCACCTCCTCCTGCCTTATTGTCACCACTGACAGTTTTGACACTGTTCTTGCAGCTAGCCAAGGAGGGTCCCTTGCTGGATCAGGAACTTGCATTTTGGTAGCAAAGTGTTCAGTAAAGAGGTCCGCCTTCTCTTGACTACTAGTAGAGGTGGTCCCATCCTGTCGATTTAGAGGTGGAATGAGTTCATCAGGCAGATAACCTTGTCTGTCCTTGACCAGGGACCACCAGGTTTTGGAGCCTACCCTACCTGATGCTAGCTTTCTTTTAGTGTCCACCTCCCATTTAGCAATGGCCCACTTTTGAACGTCACCCATATGTCTACAGACTTGCCTGTGCAAGTTCCTGTTATAGGTGGTATGATGTCTCTTATACCATCACCATGCTTTGTACTTAGCAGTAGCAGCCTCTCTACAATGAAAGCCAAACCAAGGCTGATCCATAGGCTTCGTCACATATTGCTGTCCCATCTTTCTCTCTCTCTCCCCTCTCCCATCTCTCCCCTCTAACATCTCTTCCCTATAACACCTCCTCCCCTCTAACATCTCTCCCCCTCTAACATCTTTCCCCCTCTAACATCTCTCCCCTCTCATTATCTCTCCCCTCTCCCTTTTCCCATCTCTTTCCTCTCCTCCCCTCTCTCTCCCCTCTCTCTCTTCCATCTCCCCCCCTTTCCCCCTTCTCCCCCTCTCTCCCCCTCTCTCTCCCCCTCTCTTTGCCTTCTCTCTCTCTCTCTCTCTCTCTCTCTCTCTCTTCCCCATTTTCCCTTCTCACTCTCCCCCTCTCCTACCCTTCCCTTCTCTCTCTCTCTCACTCTCTCTCTTCCCCATTTTCCCTTCTCACTCTCCCCCTCTCCTACCCTTCCCTTCTCTCTCTCTCCCCCTCTCTCTCTCTCACTCTCTCTCCCCCTTTTTCCTTCTCACTCTCCCCCTCTCTCCTTATACCTTCCCTTCTATCTCTCTCTCTCTCCTTCTACCTTTCCTTCTCTCTCTCTCTCTCTCTCTCTCTCTCTCTCTCTCTCTCTCTCTCTCTCTCTCTCTCTCTCTCTCTCTATTCCCCATTTTCCCTTCTCACTCTCCCCTTCTCCTACCCTTCCCTTCTCACTCTTTCCCCCTCTCTCTCACACTCTCTCCCTCTTTCCCTTCTCACTCTGCCCCTCTCTCTCTCTCCTTCTACCTTTCCCTTCTCTCTCTCTCTCACAAAAAAAAAGAAAAAAATGTTGGGGACTCGCAGGAACCAGGGATCAGATGAGAATGGTTCTGGTAGGGAGGAGTGGATGGAGGAGCAGTGGAAAAGCATGGAACAAGAGTGGGAGAGAAAATTAGGAGAGCTTTCTGAAAAAATGGAGAAAAAGCTCTCTGTGAAATTGAAAAAGAGGTTGGAGTAGGAGACAAAGAATTGGGAGGCACAAGTCGAAACAGCAGTAGCCAGAATAAGGGTCCTAGAAGTTGAGATAAATAGGCTGAAACAAGTTACAGGGGCAGTGACCAGAGAAGACACAGCATATGAAGCTGAGAGGCTGAACAGGAAGGAAGGAGATATGAATTATGCTAAGGTCATATCAGCCTGCCAAGAAGGGCCAAGGAGTGAAAGGGAAGAACAGCTAGGTGCAGATGGAGAGGGTGATAGGTCGAATGCTGAGGCACAACCATGCTATCAAGAGCCACTGGAAAAATCAAGGGAGAAAATGACCACATACAGGCAGGATCCAGAGTCACAGAGGGTGAGGCAATGGGAGGAGGAAAGGGCAAAATCATTGTTTATCCATGGGCTTCAGGAGAGAGAGGAAAGGACACACACTGAAAGGCGGCAGGAAGAAAGAAAGGAGATTGAGAAAATCATCACGGAAATAGGTAAAGAGATGGATGAGATTGTAAATTTTCAGAGAATAGGGGGGTACTCGAAGGGGATAAACCGACTGATCAGGCTGATTCTCAGGACGGAAACAGTCCGGAAGAGAATCCTCCAAGAGTAACAACGGTTGAAATACTCGGAAGAGTACAAGAGGGTGTTCCAAGACAGAGACAGAACACAAACAGAACGACAGCAGCTGAGGGAGAGGATAAAAAAGCGAAAGGAGCTAGGAAAGGAGACAAGGATGGAACCAGTAGAGGTCAGTCAGAGCAGAACAGAGCAACAAGGGCAAGCACACACACAACTATTCTCAGAACCGCACAACCTATCACACCATCCCAACACACACTACAATCCATACCCACAGCTTCCACCCAACACTGAGCTATAGAATCCCACAGTATGCTACCAGGTTTCCCACCCTCACAGGCCCCCCAAACCACAGTGTTGGAAAGGAAACTGAAGGTATGGTACACAAATGCTGATGGAATAACAAATAAGTGGGAGGAGTGGCACGAAAGAGTCAAAGAGGCATCACCGGACATCATAGCTCTCACAGAAACCAAGCTTACAGGTATGATAACAGATGCCATCTTTCTAATGGGATACCAGATCCTGAGGAAAGACAGAGGGAACAGGGGGGGCAGAGGAGTGGCATTGCTGATCAAAAACCGATGGAAATTTGATGAGCTGGAGAGAGGAGAGAGCGGAGAAGAAAGTGATTACATAGTGGGAACGCTTCACTCTGGAGGTCCCAAGGTGGTAATAGCAGTGATGTATAACCCACCACAGAACAGCAGGAGGCCAAGGCAAGAGTACGATGAGAGCAATAGAGCGATGGTTGACACACTGGCTGCAGTGGCCAGAAGAGCTCATTCATGAAGAGCAAAGCTCCTGATCATGGGTGACTTTAACCACAAGGAGATCAATTGAGAGAACTTGGAGCCGCATGGGGGCCAAGATACATGGAGGGCTAAGATGATGGAGGTGGTACTGGAAAACTTCATGTACCAACACGTAAGGGACACTACAAGAGAGAGAGGAGAGGATGAACCAGCAAGGCTGGACTTAGTATTCACCTTGAGTAGTGCAGATACACAGTAGAGCTACAAGTGGAGGGAGAAGCAGGAAGGCCAGGACGAATGAAGCCAAACTACAAGAAAGGGCACTACACGGGAATGAGGAACTTCCTGAACGGGGTTCAGTGGGACAGAGAACTGGCAGGGAAGCCAGTTAATGAGATGATGGAATATGTAGCAACAATATGCAAGGAAGCTGAGGAGAGGTTTGTACCCAAGGGTAACAGGAGTAATGGAATAGCCAGGATGAGCCCATGGTTCACCCAAAGGTGCAGCGAGGCAAAAACCAAGTGTGCTAGGGAATGGAAGAAATATAGAAGGCAAAGGACCCAGGAGAATAAGGAGAGCAGTCGTAGAGCCAGAAACGAATATGCACAGATAAGAAGGGAGGCCCAAAGACAATATGAAAACGACATAGCAGCGAAAGCCACATCTGACCCGAAACTGTTATACAGCCACATCAGGAGGAAAACAACAGTCAAGGACCAGGTAATCAGGCTAAGGAAGGAAGGAGGAGAGACAACAAGAAATGACTGTGAAGTATGTGAGGAACTCAACAAGAGATTCAAAGAAGTGTTCACAGAGGAGACAGAAGGGGCTTCAGAAAGACGGAGAGGTGGGGCACACCACCAAGTGCTGGATACAGTGCTCACAACCGAGGAAGAAGTGAAGAGGCTTCTGAGTGAGCTAGATACCTCAAAGGCAATGGGGCCAGATAACATCTCCCCATGGATCTTGAGAGAGGGAGCAGAGGCACTATGTGTATCCCTAACAACAATATTCAATACATCTATCGAAACAGGGAGATTGCCTGAGGCATGGAAGACAGCAAATGTAGTCCCATGGAGAAGATTATCAGGAGAAGAGTTGTGGAACACCTAGAAAGGAATGATCTCATCAACAGCAGCCAACATGGTTTCAGAGATGGGAAATCCTGTGTCACAAACCTACTGGAGTTCTATGACATGGTGACAGCAGTAAGAGAAGAGAGAGAGGGGTGGGTGGATTGCATATTCTTGGACTGCAAGAAGTCGTTTAACACAGTTCCACACAAGAGATTGGTGCAAAAACTGGAGGACTAAACAGGGATAACAGGGAAGGCACTACAATGGATCAGGGAATACTTGTCAGGAAGACAGCAGCGAGTCATGGTACGTGGCGAGGTGTCAGGTGGCCAGCGGGGTCCCACAGGGTTCAGTCCTAGGACCAGTGCTGTTTCTAGTATTTGTGAACGACATAACGGAAGGAATAGACTCTGATGTGTCCCTGTTTGCAGATGACGTGAAGTTGATGAGAAGAATTCACTTGATCGATGACCAGGCAAAACTACAAAGGGATCTGGACAGGCTGCAGACCTGGTCCAGCAATTGACTCCTTGAGTTCAATCCTACCAAGTGCAAAGTCATGAAGATTGGGGAAGGGCAAAGAAGACCACAGGTGGAGTACAGTCTAGAGGGCCAGAGACTACAAACCTCACTCAAGGAAAAAGATCTTGGGGTGAGTATAACACCAGGCACATCTCCTGAAGAGCACATCAACCAAATAACTGCTGCAGCAAATGGGCGCCTAGCAAACCTCAGAACAGCATTCCGACATCTTAATAAGAAATCGTTCAGGACCCTGTACACCGTGTACGTTAGGCCCATATTGGAGTATGCGGCACCAGTTTGGAACCCACACCTAGCCAAGCACGTAAAGAAACTAGAGAAAGTGCAAAGGTTTGCAACAAGACTAGTCCCAGAGCTAAGAGGTATGTCCTACGAGGAGAGGTTAAAGGAAATCAACCTGACGACACTGGAGGACAGGAGAGATAGGGAGGACATGATAACGACATACAAAATACTGAGAGGAATTGACAAGGTGGACAAAGACAGGATGTTCCAGAGATTGGACACAGTAACAAGGGGACACAGTTGGAAGTTGAAGACACAGATGAATCACAGGGATGTTAGGAAGTATTTCTTCAACCACAGAGTAGTCAGTAAGTGGAATAGTTTGGGAAGCGATGTAGTGGAGGCAGGACCCATACATAGCTTTAAGCAGAGGTATGATAAAGCTCACGGTTCAGGGAGAGTGACCTAGTAGCGACCAGTGAAGAGGAGGGGCCAGGAGCTCCGACTCGACCCCTGTAACCTCAACTAGGCGAGTACACACACACACACACACACACACACACACACACACACACACACACACACACACACACACACACACATACACATACAAAATCCTGGAAAATAACGTCTCGACGAAGAAAGCATTTGTGTATGCAAAATTCATAGCTTCAATCACAGTTACAAATATTTTGGGACAAATGTTGCCGAACAAACAACAGATGAGAAAAATTCCAAACACGCGTTGACAAACAATCAGGAGGCGTAAAACACAATTGCCCGAGGAAGCATAAAGTGTATTTGTAGATCCAGATTAGCAATGCAAACTGAGCCCGGGGCCTCGTGCCAAAAAATGCAAATTAAATTGTGGAAAGTGGCAGAGACGTGGCGGCCATGATAAAAGCACCACCTGGGAAATCATTCAATAAGGATGAAAAATCAGCGAAAAATTGAGAGAGAGAGAGAGAGAGAGATAGAGAGAGAGAGAGAGAGAGAGAGAGAGAGAGAGAGAGAGAGAGAGAGAGAGAGAGAGAGAGAGAGAGAGAGAGAGAGAGAGAGAGAGAGAGAGAATATAGGTAAGTAACAGCTCTTAGCTTATAAATGAAGTTAGGAACCCTATACCTAACCTTGCAAAACCCTGTGTTAAGAGAGAGAGAGAGAGAGAGAGAGATAGTTTCAGGAGAGAGTCTTCCTCTGATAGCATACCGTCGTTGTAACTATGTAATAGTGAATAGTTCTGGTCGAGGGAGTGTTATTGTGTTTATATCAGTAGTGTGTCGATACCAGGGCCCAGACTTGCTCCTACCCCTCTGAACCAGGGTCCTGGCTTGCTCCTACCCCTCTGTACCAGGGTCCAGGCTTGCTCCTACCCTCTGTACCAGGGTCCAGACTTGCTCCTACCCCTCTGTACCAGGGTCCAGGCTTGCTCCTACCCCTCTGTACCAGGGTCCAGGCTTGCTCCTACCCTCTGTACCAGGGTCCAGACTTGCTCCTACCCCTCTGTACCAGGGTCCAGACTTGCTCCTACCCTCTGTACCAGGGTCCAGACTTGTTCCTACCCCTCTGTACCAGGGTCCAGACTTGTTCCTACCCCTCTGTACCAGGACCCAGACTTGTTCCTACCCCTCTGTACCAGGACCCAGACTTGTTCCTACCCCTCTGTACCAGGACCCAGACTTGTTCCTACCCCTCTGTACCAGGACCCAGACTTGTTCCTACCCCTCTGTACCAGGACCCAGACTTGTTCCTACCCCTCTGTACCAGGACCCAGACTTGTTCCTACCCCTCTGTACCAGGACCCAGACTTGTTCCTACCCCTCTGTACCAGGACCCAGACTTGTTCCTACCCCTCTGTACCAGGACCCTGGCTTGCTCCTACCCCTCTGTACCAGGGTCCAGGCTTGCTCCTACCCTCTGTACCAGGACCCTGGCTGCTCCTACCCCTTTATACCTGAACCCATGCTGGTCCCTACCCCTCTATACCAGGACCCAGGCTTGCTCCTACCCGTCTATAACAGGACCCAGGCTCTTCCCCTCACCGTCTATTTCAAGACTCATGCTGGCCCCTACCCCTCTATACCAGGACCCAGGCTTGCTACTACCCCTCTATAACAAACCTAGGCTCCCTCCTCCCTGTCTATTCCAGGACCCGTGCTGGCCCCTGCCCCTCTTTACCAGGACGCAGCATTTCCCCTATCCTCACCCCAATCACACCCGGGTCACGTCTCTTCCATACACATCCTATTTTTGTGTCATCCATCTCGGCAATCCTCATAACGAGACCTGGTCACAGACCGAGTCGCAGGGGCGTTGACCCCGAAACCTTCTCCAGATATACAGTCATAACAGTTCTCCTGGGGCCAAGTTGCTAGACGTGCCGAGATCACGTTCCTCCTCTCAATCAGCAGCACAGCCCTACTGGTCAACGCTCAACTGAATGCAGGTGTTGGCTAGTGAAAAATGCGCAGGTGTGGCACCAAGCCAGCAGTCTGCCTGCCCATCTTCCAGGTATAGAGTGCGATCCTATCAGGGCGGCTGGCAGGCGCATCTGATTTACTGGGTAATAAAGATCGTGGATTCCTCTCTCTCTCTCTCTCTTTCTCTCTCTCTGTTGGACACTTGTTTTGGCGACATAGTTGGCTTCATTGTCTCAAAAAAAAAAAAAAACCTCCATCCTCAGTAACTATAACAACGATAATGTTTTATTTATTTATTTATTTATTTATTTACAATTTGAGCACACATACAGAGGTACAAAAAAAATACAGATAAGAGCAGCATGCCAAAGCCACTTATACTATGCATAGCATTATGGGCTGGCTTAAAATTAACTTAAGATTAACTAAGCAATGATGAAATCAGTGATAAAACATTAATGTAAACAGATTACTATAAAGCACAAGTGAGTATTACAAAGACAGGTCATATGGTTGCATGCATTGTTGTACATTCAGTCGTATGGAGTATTCTGTTAGGTAGTGTATTTAAAAAATAGTAAAGTTAGATTGGGTTTTAGGTTTAACATTTATGTGATATAATTGTGAGAAACATTTAAGATATACAATTTATAAGGTTCAGTTATTTGGTATTTATTTGGTTTTGGGTGAGTAAGCGATCCTTGAGAAGAGACTTGAATTTATAAACTGGTAGTGTTTCTTTTATATTTACAGGTAATGAATTCCAGATTTTAGGGCCTTTTATGTGCATTGAGTTTTTGCATAGTGTGAGATGGACACGAGGAACATCAAAGAGTGATCTGTGCCTTGTGTTATGGTCATGTGTTCTGTTGAGGTTGGCAAGGAGATGTTTGAGGGGAGGGTTAATATCAGAGTTAAGTGTTCTATGTATGTAATAGGTGCAGTAATAAGTATGGATGTTTTGTATGGTGAGTAGGTTTAGTGTATTGAATATTGGTGGAGTGTGCTGCCTGTAGTGAGAATTTGTTATCATTCTAACTGCAGCCTTTTGTTGGGTAATTAGTGGTCTGAGATGGTTAATTGTTGTTGAGCCCCATGCACAAATTCCATAGGTGAGATAGGGGTAAATAAGAGAGTGATATAGGGCCAGGAGGGCTGACTTTAGAGCATAGTACCGTATCTTCGATAGTATGCCTACAGTCTTGGAAATTTTTTTAGAAATTTGTTGTATATGTGTATGAAATTTGAGTCTATTATCAAGGTGGATTCCTAAGAATTTTCCCTCTGTTAGCTTTGTGATAGGTGATCCATTTATCATTATGTTAAGAGGGACATCTGTAGCTCTGTTACCAAACTGAATGAAGTAGGTTTTGTCAATGTTTAGTGTAAGTTTGTTAGTCCTCATCCAGGTAGATATTTTCTGTAATTCGGTATTTACAGTATTGGCTAGCGTGACTGGGCTCGGGTGGGAGAAGACGTATGTAGTGTCATCTGCAAATAGTGTGGGTTTGAGTAATTGCGAAGCATTTGGTAGGTCATTTATGTATAGGAGAAAGAGAAGAGGGCCAAGGACACTTCCCTGTGGGACACCAACTGTAATTGGTTGTGCAGAAGAGTTTGCCCCATTTGCGTACACATATTGGCTTCTGTTGCTGAGGTATGACTTGAGGTAAGATGAGAGTAAGACACATGTGCAACATCTGGGTATCTTTATTGTAGACGTTTCGCCATCCAGTGGCTTTATCAATACAAATTCCAGGACATGTTGAGGGAGTGCCCTCTTATACCATAGTGTGACAATTTTACGTGGAGCAAGTCATGGTCAACTGTATCAAAAGCTTTACGTAAGCCAATGAAGATCCCCAGTGGGACTTCTTTTTTCTCTATTGCAGTGTATATATGTTCTAGCATGTGTATAATAGCATCATTAGTACAGTGGACCCCCGCATAACGATCACCTCCCAATGCGACTAATTATGTAAGTGTATTTATGTAAGTGCGTTTGTACGTGTATGTTTGGGGGTCTGAAATGGACTAATGTACTTCACAATATTTCTTATGGGAACAAATTCGGTCAGTACTGGCACCTGAACATACTTCTGGAGTGAAAAAATATCGTTAACCGGGGGTCCACTGTATTTTTATTAGGCCTGAATCCAAATTGGCAGCGGTTGAGTATGTTTTGGGAGATAAGGTAGGAGTAGATTCGTTTATGAATTAATTTTTCGAAGATTTTTGAGAGAGGGTGTAAGTTGGATATTGGCCTATAGTTATTCAACTCTGTTTGGTCTCCTCCTTTGTGGATCGGGGTGACCCTTGCTATTTTGAGTACTGTAGGGAAGGTGGAGGATTCAATGGATTTGTTAAAGAGTGTTGCAATGATTGGTGATAGCACTTGTGACACTTTTTTGTATATAAAGGGTGGTAAGGTATTTAAATCTCCTGCCTTGTTTTTTAGTGCGTTGATAATAAGGGAGACTTCGTATGGGTTAGTCGGAGCTAGGAACAGTGTGTTCGGGTAGTTGCCGGTGAGGTAGTCATTTGGTGGGGTATCTGAGCTTGGGATTTTATTGGCAAGGTTTTGTCCTGTTGGTGGTAGTTGGGGTTCATCTGATTTTGCTAATTTTATTTCGCTATTTCGTGATATCTTTTTTGTTCCCAGAATTTCTGATAGGGTTTTCCAGGTCTTTTTTTATATCACCTCGTAAGTTGGATAATCTGTTCTCATAATACAATTTTTTTGCCCTTCTTATCAGGCTGGTTAGGATTGACGAGTAACGTTTTGTTTGGTCTCTGGTTATGTGACCCATTCTGTACTGTTTTTCATATTGGTGTTTTGTATTTATGGATTTGAGAATGCTGGGTGTTAGCCAAGGACTGTTCAGTCTCTTAGCTGTCATCTGCTTAGTTTTTTTAGGGCAGTGCTTATTATAGAGGTATTGGGTCTTTTTTAGAAAATTATTAATACATTCGTCAATATCTGTATTGATTTCTAGCTCAGTGTGCCAGTCAATGTTTGCTACTGCTGTTGTGAAGTTATTAATGGCTGCCTCATTGTGAAGTCTGAAGGTGACTTTAGTAGTGTCTTGGGGTAGTTTACCAAGAGTTGTTATGAGGAAAGTAGGGTAGTGGTCTGTGGTATTATCTGTAATTATGCCTAATTTTAAAGGGGATATGGTGTTGGTCCAGATGTGGTCAAGTAGGGAAACACTAGTCTCTGTAACTCTTGTAGGTTTTGTTACTGTTGGTAGCAACATACAGTTACTCATTGTGTTTGTGAATTCATTAACGTGTGGGTCCTGGTCTTGCAGGAGATTTATATTGAAGTCACCTGAGAGTAGTAAGTGATCTTTGTTCATGCGTGCATCAGTTATCATACTTCCTAGGTTTTGACTAAATTGGCTAATGCTTGACTGTGGACCTCTGTAGATGTTTATCAATGTGAGAGGTTTTTGTAGGTATTTGGATTTGAATTTAGCTATTATATATTCCCCATGTTCATCCCTTGTGCAAGTATTAGTGATACATTCTAGTTGGTCTGAGTAGTATATGGCTGTGCCACCCCCTTGTTGGTCTGGCCTACAGTTGTGTATGGCTGTGTAACCAGGAATGGCATAGACAGCTGTACTATCAGGCTTTAGCCAGGTTTCAGTTAGTGTAATGATGGACATATTGGCATGTAAGGAATTTAGTAATGCTATGAGGTCATCGTAATGCTTGCTTAAAGATCTGATATTGTAGTTAAAGATAGTTATGTTGTTGTTGGCACTGAGAAGTGCCTTTGATTGTTCTGCAGTGTAGTAATTACAATAACTGTTTGATTCATTTAAGTCATTAAATAAGAGGTTGGTATCAGGATCAATGCTTGTAATCATAAGATTTGTAGTGAATCTATAGTTAGAATTAAGTATAAAACAAAGTAAATAGTCTTAAGCTAAAAAATAGCACCTGAATTATTTAACAAATGTAAAATAATGAGCTAAGGTAGTTTTTTTTTTTTAAGCTAAAATAAGGGAGACAATATAAAAGGGACTAATACAAATAAAGTGATGATCAAATAATGGAGCTTGGGAATGTGATAGTAGGTAGTACTATAAAGGTAATTCTTTAAAGTTAGAATTATAGTATAAAATTATAATATAAAAGGGACTAATATAAGTTGTGATGAACAATAAAGTGGTAATCAAATAAATGAGCTTTGGAATATAATGGCAAAATTGTGAACTTATTCTACTTTAGCACCTGAGAATAGCACCTTGATTATTTTAACAATTGTGAATATATAAACTAGGGTAGTTATATAAAGCTAAAATAAAGGAGAAAATATATAAGGGACTAAAATTAAGTAATGGTAAACAAAGTTAAATGGACAGATGGTCACTATGAAATAATATTGGTTTAGGAGTAAGATCTGATTTGTAATATTAAATAAATTGAGCAGTTTATTGCACAATAAAAAGTAAAAAAAAAATGAGGTAGTTGGTACTAGCTAGCAAAAGATAGTTTTGGTACTTGCAAAAAAGTAATTGGAATATACACTAATTGCATACACAATGAAAAGTGACTAAAAAACAAGTAGTGACAAACAAAATTAAATGGACAGGTAAGAATAATGAATATTATTAATTTGGAGTAAGATTTGACTTGTAATTTAAAATTATGAGCAATTAATAGCAGTAAGAAAGAAGTATAGAGTATTGGAGGTAGTTGGCATTAGCTAGTGATGAAAAATAATAAAAATAATAATGTACAATATAATAGTAACGTACACTATATGCACCACACGTATATATGTATTAAGGGCACTTATCTAATCTGTTACAGAAATGTCAGCTTTTCTAAGGAAGGTAGAGAAATCATGTTCGTTTGAGATGGTATATTGTTGTCCTGTTGATGTTTTCCTTACTAGTATTTTCCCATCTCGCATGAAACACTGATGTATTTTGTTTTCCTGTTTAAGTTTTCTCAGCCTGAACAGAAGGTTTTGACATTTTTTTGTTAGACACTCATTTATGTACACTCCATTTTTCATTGTAATTGCTGATTTAATTAGGTCCTTTCTTTTATCATATGAATGAAGTCTGATCATTATACTGTGTTTACTTCCTGGTTTTCCTAACAAACGTGTTTCTTTGATTTCATTGTTTTGCACGATGACTTGTATGTGGTTCTGTATTATCCTGATGGCAGTTTCTTTGCACTGTGCTTGTGTTATGTCACTTGGAATGTGTGGACTGTTTATTATAACTGCATCAGACAACTTATCTTGTTCAGTTTTGACGTCTTGGAAATCAAGGTATTCATTTAGTCAAGTGTGCATGTTCTGATTCCAGTCCTTGATTTCTTCTTCAACCTTCATATTTATTGTTGTTATTTGCTCAGTGTGACTGGCTATAGCTGCTTTTAGAGTATTTTCTGTGTCAACACTTCCCGATGTAATCTTCTCTTCAAGGTTTTGGATCTTGTTCTCGAGGTTGGTTATCTTGGATTCTCGTCGCTCAAGTGTTGCTTTGATATCTTTGATTTCATTTTCTAGAGCAACGATGTAGTCCTTGATATTGTCAGGAATAATCATACCTGAGTTATCATGGATGAATCCTTTGAAGGGAGTGGAGTTGGAGGGGGAGTCAGCCATGTTTGTTGTTGTTGTTGTTGTTCCCTGGGTGGCGGTGGTGAGGGGGGTTGATGATACACCGGCGTCCTGCTGGGTAGACAAGTTGAGTTCTAGGGTCCTTGCTGTTATTCTTTTATTACTGGTGTTGTTTCTTCTGCGATATCCTTTCATAGTATAACTTATGAGGACATTTCAGTCCAACTTGGACTATTAATTAGTTAATGGTCCAAGTCGGACCGAAACGTCGTTGTAAATTTCTTTCTTCTGTGTTCCGGTTATATGTGTAATGTGTACCCAGCATTACTAAATTTAAAAAAAACACAGCGTTTAAGACAGGGATATTATTTAATTTACTAACAAAATTTTGAATTATCTTTTCGGAGTTATATTATTTAGAGCCGGTGGCCAGAGGTAAGAGAGTACAGGTCAGACGTAATTAAAAAAATTATCACCTCAGTGGCGTCTCTCTTGTCTTGTACATCACCATTATTAACCTTGCTACGTTCTGAATGATCCTTCAACAGACTGTGGGAGGGTTGGTCGGAGAAGTGGAAGAACAGGTACCATCTGTCTCAGTGACGGCGGAGGTGATCTTGGGGAGTCTGTCTTGTCTACCAAAACATTCAAAGCGGTTTTCAAGACATTTTCTTCTTCCCTATCACCGACCGTTTCCTACCAAGGCAGGGTGGCCCGAAAAAGAAAAATTTTCATCATCATTCACTCCATCACTGTCTTGCCAGAGGCGCGCTTACACCACAGTTATAAAACTACAACATTAACACCCCTCCGTCAGAGTGCAGGCACTGTACTTCTCACCTCCAGGACTCAAGTCCGGCCTGCCGGTTTCCCTGAATCCCATCATAAATGTTACTTTGCTCACACTCCATCTGAACGTCAAGTCCTAAAATCCATTTGTCTCCACTCACTCCTATTTAACACGATGACGCATACTTTCTGGAAGTCCAAGCCTTTCGCTCACAAAAGCTTTTTTACCCCCTGCCTCCGATCTTTCTTGGGCCGACACTGTACCTCGCCTTCCCTCCACTACACATTGATACACTCTCGAAGCAATTCTATTTCGTTCCTTCTCTCTAAATGTCCAGACCACCTCAACAACCCCTCATCAGCCCTCTGGATAATACCTTTAGTATCCCCACACCTCCTCCTAATTTCCAAAGTATGGATTCTCTGTATTATATTCACAATACACATTGCCCTCAGACATGACATCTCCACTGCCTCCAGCCTTCTCCTCGTTGCAACATTCGCCATCCATGCTTCATACTCATATAAAAGCGTTGGTATGTCTATGCTTTCATACATTCCTCTCTTTGCTTCCATGGATATGTTCTGTCTCCACAGACTCCTCAGTGCACCACTCAGCTTTTTCGCCTCATCAGTTCAATGATTCACCTCATCCTTCATAGACCCATCTGTTAGCACATCCACTCCCAAATATATGAATACATTCACCTCCTCCATACTCTCTCCCTCTAATCTGATATCCAATCTTCTGTTGTCAATTTTTTTTTGTTACCCTCATCACCTTACTCTTTTCTTTATTCACTTTTAATTTCCTTCTTTTACATACCCTACCAAACTCGTCCACCAACCTCTGCAACTTCTCTTCAAAATCATCCAAAAACACAGTGACATCAGCAAAGAGCAACTGTGACAACTCCCACTTTGTCTTAGATTCTTTATCTTTTAATCCCACACCTCTTGCCAGCACCCGAGCATTCACTTCTTTTACAACCCCTTGTATAAATATATCGAACAACAATGGTGACATCACACATCTCTAAGGCCTACTTTCACTGAAATAATTTCCCTCTCACCTACATACTCTAACCTGGGTCTCACTATTCTCGTAAAAACTCTTCACTGATTTCAGTAACCTACCTCCTATTCCATACATTTGCAACATCTGCCACATTGCCCCCTATCCACCCTGTCATATGCCTTCTCCAAATCCATAAATGTCATAAAAAGCTCTTCACTCTTATCTACATACTGTTCAACTATATGTTTCATTTACAACACTTGGTCTGCACCCCCATACCCTCCCTAAAGCCTCCTTGTTCATCTGCTATCCTGCTCTCCGTGTTACTCTTAATTCTTTCAATAATAACTCTGCCAAACACTTTACCAGGTATACTCAACATACTTATTAACCTATAATTTTTATACTCTCTTCTGTCCACTTTGCCTTTATAAAAAGTAACTATGCATGCTCTCTGCCAATACCTAGGAACCTTACCCTCTTCCATACATTTATTAAATAAAAGAACTAGCCATTCCAAATTATTACAATTATTATAATCATGGGAGCGTTAAACCCATAGGATTACACAGTGCATGTGGGGGGGATGTAAGGTTGTGATGTAGTTCAGCTGGGCTTGTGAGGTCTCTGGGGAGACCTAATTTAACCAATTATATGGTCACACCTTGCCTTGTCAAATGTCTGTCAGCCACACCTTTTCGGCGTCAGGTCAAAACACGTGGTGCACACTCCATTGTGGGGGTGCTCTCGGGACAATATAAGCCCAAGGAACAACTGAGGAAAGAGACTTCGAGCAGAGCTGCTGCTGTATGCAGTGCTCTGAGTAGCAGAGTTGAGCGGAGCTCTGGCCTGTGTGCAGAGCTGAGCTGGAGAGTCTCGGGAGGAGAGACTGTTGGAGACATTGGGCAGAGTACTGACTTGGAGCAGTACTCGGGCTGTGTAGGTCTTGGGACCTGTGGCTAGTGCATGGCTTAGTTGCTGAACTTAAATTCGGTATAAGGGAGTTTGGCGAATCCTTCGTCAAATTGTTCAAGCCAGCTGTTTTGAGGACTTTTAGTCAGTCAATGTTTAAGTGTAAATCGAGTCTAGTCTTACTGAGACATAAGGAACAACTCTGAGCACATACACACATTCTCACACATGTGCTTGTATAGGCTACTATTATTTTTATAATTGATAACGTACCAAACGGTACTTGCAAGTCATACTGATATGAAATGTGCCTTCAGCACTATACTACTATATGTACAATTTAACGTTGCACTACAAGAGATGTGTTAGAGCTTATAATCCGAATTATATCAGACTACTTTGATTTTGTCCACCTAGACAACTTTGTTAATAAACATATCAATTTTTATTTCGTTAGTTAGTATCCTATCAGTTTCAATCCTAAAGCACTATTAAAATTTATCTTAATTTTAAAGGATAATTGGACCAGAATACTTTCTGACAAACTGTTACAAAACCAGAGACAGGCTAGATGCTAAAGGGGGATCAATAAGTTGACCTTCTAGTATTCTCTGGAGATGTCTATACTTTATAGATATCGCATATTGTAACACCTGCCAAATACACGAAATCACAGCTTCCCTATCTTCATCAACATTTAATAATTCCTCAAAATAATACCCTCCATCTTCCCGATATCTTTAACTCTCCATTTAATAACTCTCCTCTCCTATTTTTAACAATCAAATCCATTTGTTCCCTAGGCTTCTTATTAATCTCACTTCAAACCTTTTTCTTATTTTCAACAAAATTTGTTGATAACATCTCACCCACTCTCTCATTTGCTCTCTTTTACATTCCATCATCTCTCTCTTAACCTCTCTTTTTCTCTTCATATACTCCTTCCTCCTTGTATCACTTCTATTTTGTAAAAACCTCTCATATGCTAACTTTTTCTCTCTTATTGCTCTCTTTACATTATCATTCCATCAGTCGCTCTTCTTCCCTCCCGCACCCACTTTCCTGTAACCACAAACTTCTGCTGAACAGTATCACTATATTCTTAAACCTACCTCATACATCTTCAACCCCATTGCCTATACTCTCACTAGCCCATCTATCCTCCAATAGTTGTTCATATCTTACCTTAACTGCCTTCTCCTTTAGTTCGTAAACATTCACCTCTATCTGACTTGCTGATTCAGTTTTCCTTGTATCCTATCTACATTTTACTCTCACTGTAGTTACAACTAAAAAGGGGTCTAATATATCTTTGGTCCTTCTATAAACATGTACATCCTGAAGTCTACCAACAGTCTTTTATCTACCAATACATAGTCCACCAAACTACTGTCATTACACCCTGTATCATATCTTGTATACTTATTTATCATTTTTTTCTTAAAAAATGTATTACCTATAATCAAACTCCTTTCTATACAAAGTTCAGTCAAAGGGCTCCCATTATTATTTACACTTGATACCCCAACCTTACCTACCACACCCTCTCTAAAGATTTCTCCTACTTTAGCATTTAGGTCCCTTACCACAATTACTCTCACTTGCTTCAAAAGTTCCTACACACTCGTTTAAGAGAGTGGATAGAGTGATGGGTGATGGAATTCCATGTTGATGTTGATGAGTGTTTTGAAAACAGCATTAAACCCAATAAGTAATATGTACTGTGTGGTAAAAGTTACTTAGCAAAATGTCTGTGGCCTAAGGTAAACAGTAATCTGAGAGTCGTCGTGGATAAGTCTCAACATATCACATAAGTGAAATTATGAAAGATTTACTGTCCCTGTTCACCTAGCAGTAAGTAGGTACCTGGGTGTTAGCCGACTGGTGTGGGTCGCATCCTGGGGATAAAACTGACCTAATTTCCACGAAATGCTCTGTATAACCAGAGGCTTTGCATAGGGTATGTCATTGATGTCAGGTAGAACTGTATATCTTGTACATGTAGTTGTAGAAATATAGATTATTATTATTATTATTATTATTATTATTATTATAAGAACGAAGTTCGGGAAATTTAAAATTAGGGTAAATCGTGGCTCTGTACAAGATATGTCAGCCTGCCATAGAGTAACACCCGCTTGCAGCCTTTGTCATATCCATCACGTAAATAACTTAGAAGTACAGACCATAAGAACATAAGAAAGAAGGAACACTGCAGCAGGCCTACTGGCCCATACGAGGCAGGTCCAAGTCTCCTACTGGCTAATTCAATGCACATAACCTAGTCAGGTCAGGTCAAACAATTGGGTTATCAAGTTTTGGAAGAGAGGTTCACAAGGTGATTGGTCCCACAGCTGACCCACAGAGTGAGCAAAGAAAGTATACACAGTGAACATCAATATCAGCAGGACCGTGGGAAACATGATAACGATGTACAGGATAGTCAGACGACTTGTCAAGACAGACGGGAACAGACTGTTGGAGAGGTGAAGACTGTGAACAAGGTGACAGATATGGTAGTTAACCCCCAAATGATCCACACGGACGTTAGGAAATACTTCTTCAGCTTCTGAGTGGTTAGAAAAAGAAATCCTAAAAGAGGATTCCACACACATACACACAGGAGGCAGGATCCATACATAGCTTCAAGAAGAGGTATGATAAAGCGCATGGAGCAGGAAAAGTGACCCAGTAGCGACCAGTGAAGAGGCGGGACCCCGAGCTATAATTCGACCCCTGCAACCACAACTAGGTGAGTACAACTGAGTACACACACACACACACACACACACACACACACACACCGTTTTAAGAATATGTATGGCAGCATCCCCCTCCCCCCTCCGACGAAGCAGGGAACTAGTGACGTAAGTAGTTAAGAGCGCTCAGGAGGGGGGTGCTGAGTCTCGAACCCCTCCTCCACAAAAAAGGTGAGTACAACAACCTGAGCTAACAAGACTTGTGTTTACAAGCGGAAACACAATTTAACCACACACAAATAAAATAAAAATGACCTTTTCTTGAAAAACCCGAGTAAAGCCGCGAGTACAAAGAGACAAAACATATGGAGTCGTGAAGATAACACAGACAGAGGATTATCACTACTCCCAGCCATTAGCAAAACACGAACGATGGAGCAAGGAAAGATAAGATAACAGAGGAGGAAGAGAGATGAAGGAGGAGGAGGAAGAAGGGAATGAAACACGAGACGATAAATGTCACCTTTATATATTTTTTAATGTAGTTGTCAACCCAAGTTGTCTTCCGCTATTTAAACATAAAAAAAAAATATTTGAAGTGTCAGATTGATTCTTAATTACGCCGTTATTACACATAAATGCAATACGTAATTAAAAAAATCGCAACGAAATAATTAAAATAATTTAATTCCCGTTCCATACTGAAAACACTACAATTATAATATATATATATATATATATATATATATATATATATATATATATATATATATATATATATATATATATATATATATATATATATATATATTATTATTATTATTATTATCACACTGGCCGATTCCCACCAAGGCAGGGTGGCCCGAAAAAGAAAAACTTTCACCATCATTCACTCCATCACTGTCTTGCCAGAAGGGTGCTTTACACTACAGTTTTTAAACTGCAACATTAACACCCCTCCTTCAGAGTGCAGGCACTGTACTTCCCATCTCCAGGACTCAAGTCCGTCCTGCCGGTTTCCCTGAATCCCTTCATAAATGTTACTTTGCTCACACTCCAACAGCACGTCAAGTATTAAAAACCATTTGTCTCCATTCACTCCTATCAAACACGCTCACGCATGCCTGCTGGAAGTCCAAGCCCCTCGCACACAAAACCTCCTTTACCCCCTCCCTCCAACCTTTCCTAGGCCGACCCCTACCCCGCCTTCCTTCCACTACAGACTGATACACTCTTGAAGTCATTCTGTTTCGCTCCATTCTCTCTACATGTCCGAACCACCTCAACAACCCTTCCTCAGCCCTCTGGACAACAGTTTTGGTAATCCCGCACCTCCTCCTAACTTCCACACTACGAATTCTCTGCATTATATTCACACCACACATTGCCCTCAGACATGACATCTCCACTGCCTCCAGCCTTCTCCTCGCTGCAACATTCATCACCCATGCTTCACACCCATATAAGAGCGTTGGTAAAACTATACTCTCATACATTCCCCTCTTTGCCTCCAAGGACAAAGTTCTTTGTCTCCACAGACTCCTAAGTGCACCACTCACTCTTTTTCCCTCATCAATTCTATGATTCACCTCATCTTTCATAGACCCATCCGCTGACTCGTCCACTCCCAAATATCTGAATACGTTCACCTCCTCCATACTCTCTCCCTCCAATCTGATATCCAATCTTTCATCACCTAATCTTTTTGTTATCCTCATAACCTTACTCTTTCCTGTATTCACCTTTAATTTTCTTCTTTTGCATACCCTACCAAATTCATCCACCAATCTCTGCAACTTCTCTTCAGAATCTCCCAAGAGCACAGTGTCATCATATATATATATATATATATATATATATATATATATGTATATATATATATATATATATATATATATATATATATAAGGAGGATTGACACAGTTATAATTTCCTTTCCAGAATAAAAAAAATGTAAAATCCTAAAAAAAACTATTTAGAATATAAGAGTATCAAAGGAGAGTTTTGAAACTGACGTAAAACAGCTGAATTGTTTGAGTAATCTTGAAGCGTGGAAAACAATAACACTGTATGACAGTGATATTGTGTGTTTACTGAGGTGTATTGTGTGTGTTATCTGAGATGTATTGTGTGTGTTATCTGAGGTGTATTGTGTGTGTTATCTGAGGTGTATTGTGTGTGTTATCTGAGGTGTATTGTGTGTGTTATCTGAGGTGTATTGTGTGTGTTATCTGAGGTGTAATGTGTGTGTTATCTGAGGTGTATTGTGTGTGTTATCTGGGGTGTATTGTGTGTGTTATCTGAGGTGTATTGTGTGTGTTATCTGAGGTGTAATGTGTGTGTTATCTGAGGTGTATTGTGTGTGTTATCTGGGGTGTATTGTGTGTGTTATTTGAGGTGTATTGTGTGTGTTATCTGAGGTGTATTGTGTGTGTTATCTGTGGTGTATTGTGTGTGTTATCTGTGGTGTATTGTGTTTGTTATCTGTGGTGTATTGTGTGTTATCTGTGGTGTATTGTGTGTGTTATCTGTGGTGTATTGTGTTTGTTATCTGAGGTGTATTGTGTGTGTTATCTGTGGTGTATTGTGTGTGTTATCTGGGTTGTATTGTGTGTGTTATCTGAGGTGTATTGTGTGTGTTATCTGAGGTGTATTGTGTGTGTTATCTGAGGTGTATTGTGTGTGTTATCTGGGGTGTATTGTGTGTGTTATCTGAAGTGTATTGTGTGTGTTATCTGAGGTGTATTGTGTGTGTTATCTGAGGTGTATTGTGTGTGTTATCTGAGGTGTATTGTGTGTGTTATCTGAGGTGTATTGTGTGTGTTATCTGGGGTGTATTGTGTGTGTTATCTGGGGTGTATTGTGTGTGTTATCTGAGGTGTATTGTGTGTGTTATCTGAGGTGTATTGTGTGTGTTATCTGAGGTGTATTGTGTGTGTTATTTGAGGTGTATTGTGTGTGTTATCTGAGGTGTATTGTGTGTGTTATCTGAGGTGTATTGTGTGTGTTATCTGGGGTGTATTGTGTGTGTTATCTGAGGTGTATTGTGTGTGTTATCTGAGGTGTATTGTGTGTGCAATCTGGGGTGTATTGTGTGTGTTATCTGGGGTGTATTGTGTGTGTTATCTGGGGTGTATTGTGTGTGTTATCTGGGGTGTATTGTGTGTGTTATCTGGGGTGCATTGTGTGTGTTATCTGAGGTGTATTGTGTGTGTTGTCTGAGGTGTATTGTGTGTGTTATCTGGGGTGTATTGTGTGTGTTATCTGGGGTGTATTGTGTGTGTTATCTGGGGTGTATTGTGTGTGTTATCTGGGGTGTATTGTGTGTGTTATCTGGGGTGTATTGTGTGTGTTATCTGGGGTGTATTGTGTGTGTTATCTGGGGTGTATTGTGTGTGTTATCTGGGGTGTATTGTGTGTGTTATCTGGGGTGTATTGTGTGTGTTATCTGGGGTGTATTGTGTGTGTTATCTGGGGTGTATTGTGTGTGTTATCTGGGGTGTATTGTGTGTGTTATCTGGGGTGTATTGTGTGTGTTATCTGGGGTGTATTGTGTGTGTTATCTGGGGTGTATTGTGTGTGTTATCTGGGGTGTATTGTGTGTGTTATCTGAGGTGTATTGTGTGTGTTATCTGAGGTGTATTGTGTGTGTTATCTGAGGTGTATTGTGTTTGTTATCTGTGGTGTATTGTGTGTGTTATCTGAGGTGTATTGTGTGTGTTATCTGAGGTGTATTGTGTGTGTTATCTGAGGTGTATTTTGTGTGTTATCTGAGGTGTATTGTGTGTGTTATCTGTGGTGCATTGTGTGTGTTATCTGAGGTGTATTGTGTGTGTTATCTGAGGTGTATTGTGTGTGTTATCTGAGGTGTATTGTGCGTGTTATCTGGGGTGTATTGTGTGTGTTATCTGGGGTGTATTGTGTGTGTTATCTGGGGTGTATTGTGTGTGTTATCTGAGGTGTATTGTGTGTGTTATATGAGGTGTATTGTGTGTGTTATCTGGGGTGTATTGTGTGTGTTATCTGAGGTGTATTGTGTGTGTTATCTGGGGTGTATTGTGTGTGTTATCTGAGGTGTATTGTGTGTGTTATCTGAGGTGTATTGTGTGTGTTATCTGGGGTGTATTGTGTGTGTTATCTGAGGTGTATTGTGTGTGTTATCTGAGGTGTATTGTGTGTGTTATCTGAGGTGTATTGTGTTTGTTATCTGTGGTGTATTGTGTGTGTTATCTGAGGTGTATTGTGTGTGTTATCTGAGGTGTATTGTGTGTGTTATCTGAGGTGTATTTTGTGTGTTATCTGAGGTGTATTGTGTGTGTTATCTGTGGTGCATTGTGTGTGTTATCTGAGGTGTATTGTGTGTGTTATCTGAGGTGTATTGTGTGTGTTATCTGAGGTGTATTGTGCGTGTTATCTGGGGTGTATTGTGTGTGTTATCTGGGGTGTATTTTGTGTGTTATCTGGGGTGTATTGTGTGTGTTATCTGAGGTGTATTGTGTGTGTTATATGAGGTGTATTGTGTGTGTTATCTGGGGTGTATTGTGTGTGTTATATGAGGTGTATTGTGTGTGTTATCTGGGGTGTATTGTGTGTGTTATCTGAGGTGTATTGTGTGTGTTATCTGGGGTGTATTGTGTGTGTTATCTGAGGTGTATTGTGTGTGTTATCTGAGGTGTATTGTGTGTGTTATCTGGGGTGTATTGTGTGTGTTATCTGAGGTGTATTGTGTGTGTTATCTGAGGTGTATTGTGTGTGTTATCTGAGGTGTATTGTGTTTGTTATCTGTGGTGTATTGTGTGTGTTATCTGAGGTGTATTGTGTGTGTTATCTGAGGTGTATTGTGTGTGTTATCTGAGGTGTATTTTGTGTGTTATCTGAGGTGTATTGTGTGTGTTATCTGTGGTGCATTGTGTGTGTTATCTGAGGTGTATTGTGTGTGTTATCTGAGGTGTATTGTGTGTGTTATCTGAGGTGTATTGTGCGTGTTATCTGGGGTGTATTGTGTGTGTTATCTGGGGTGTATTTTGTGTGTTATCTGGGGTGTATTGTGTGTGTTATCTGAGGTGTATTGTGTGTGTTATATGAGGTGTATTGTGTGTGTTATCTGGGGTGTATTGTGTGTGTTATCTGAGGTGTATTGTGTGTGTTATCTGGGGTGTATTGTGTGTGTTATCTGAGGTGTATTGTGTGTGTTATCTGGGGTGTATTGTGTGTGTTATCTGAGGTGTATTGTGTGTGTTATCTGGGGTGTATTGTGTGTGTTATCTGAGGTGTATTGTGTGTGTTATCTGAGGTGTATTGTGTGTGTTATCTGAGGTGTATTGTGTGTGTTATCTGGGGTGTATTGTGTGTGTTATCTGAGGTGTATTGTGTGTGTTTTCTGAGGTGTATTGTGTGTGTTATCTGGGGTGTATTGAGTGTGTTATCTGAGGTGTATTGTGTGTGTTATCTGGGGTGTATTGTGTTATCTGAGGTGTATTGTGTATTATGTATTGTGCGTTATTATTATTATTATTATAATCAAAAGGAAGCGTAAGCCAGTATTGTGCGTTAAACCCGTAGGATTATACAGCCCCTGTGGGGGGGGGGGGATATGTGGAAGGTATTCAGGCTTAATTCAGGGAACTGGACAACAGATCCAAGTCCCTAGATCAAGAGCCAATCACCAGCGTCAAGAACCTTCCTTGAAGGGACTACAATACCAGTATTGTACCTGACTCGATACCACAATACCAGAATTAATCCTCCTTGAATATTGCTATATTTCAGCACATATTTTATTACATATTTTGGCACATATTAGAGCACACACGTCGATGGTATTAAAGTCAAAACAATAACAGTAAAACGAGCCATAAATGAATTATAAAAAAAAAAAATTTCTGTCGAACATATAAAGTCTGTCATTCCCTGTATAGGTTCTCACTTCAGTCCGTCTGATTTTTAAAGTTTCCAAATTAATTTTTCATGGATGAAAAACCACAGCTGAAAGCACTTGCAACAGCCTGGTTGATCAGGCGCTGATCCACCAGGAGGCCTGGTCACAGACCGGGCCGCGGGGGCGTTGACCCCCGAAACTCTCTCCAGGTAAACTCCAGGTAAACATCTTTGTTGAACATTTGCTCCGTTAAATTATCTTGAAAAATATATATTCTGATGATTTTACAAATTTTTGATGATAGATTTATGCTTTCCAGGGGCTGCATACATTTATATTTTTCCTTTAAGACCTTTTTTTCTAGTATTTTTTTTAGTAGAGTAATTGAGAGGTGTGTAGAGCAAAGGTCACACAAGATGTGACCTTTAGACCATAAGCCTCTCAGATAAACTGACCGTTGTGTCTCCATATGTTCGACCGCTGACCTCGTCCTAAACTTTCCGAAATATTAAAATGTGTGTGCTCACCTATTTGTGATTGCAGGGGTCAGGTCAAAGCTCATGGCTCCGCCTCTTCGCTAGTCACTAGTAGATCCATTCTCTCCCTGCTCCTTGTGTGTGTGTGTGTGTGTGTGTGTGTGTGTGTGTGTGCATGCGTGTGTCTGTGCATGCGTGTGTGGGTGTGTGTATGTGTTTGTGTGTGTGTGTGTGTGTGTGTGTGTGTGTGTGTGTGTGTGTGTGTGTGTATGTGTGTGTGTGTGTGTGTGTGTGTGTGTGTGTGTGTGCATGTGGGCGGGATGAGTTGTTGTTGTTGCTGCTGAATCGCATTTTCCACAGTGCTGGTCACTACACCAGCTTATCTAGGTCTCTCTGAATGTTCCCCTGAATACTTATACTGACGCCAGCAGATGGGAGATAGATAGATAGATAGATAGATAGAAAGAGAGAGAGAGAGAGAATGATTATTAAAATAAAAAAGAAGCGCACATGGGCTATACAGCGCTGCAGAGAGAGACAGTCAGCTGGAGGCAGCAATATAAAACAATATAATCTCTTCGTTACCTAAGAGCTTCTGTAAATAAGTAACCAGTGCATTTTGTTCTAGTAAGCTCATGATCTCTCTGTTTCCTTCTCTCCGTCTACATCTCTTCGTCCGTCTGTCTCTCTTTCTCTTTTTTTTTCACTGGGTTTGACAAGGTTAGGTTAAGGATCCCTAGTTTTATTGACAAGTTGTTAACACTTTAAGGATTCCTAACGTTATTGGCAAGCTAAGAGCTGTTACCTACATCAGCTCATTTGAAAGCATTTTTATTGTTATGAAACATACAAGTAGGGAACAGGATGAAGTTGGAGCCATCTGTGGGCCAGCATTTTCATTTGATCAACTGACTTTATCTCGTTGACATCATAATGCTGTACGAATATGTTCCAAGACTCGAGTCATCCTGGGGATAAATGATCTCAGATGGAGTGATGTTCTGGAGAAGGGTACAGCCAGAGTGAAGTTGCTGCTTTCTGCCCGTCTTGTGGTATAGAAGCTTGCTTCAAGCTGTCCTCGAAGTGGATCCAAGTGTGGTACTTTGACAATATTGGCCTTGTACATAACAGTAAGGCCACCCACATCCCTCCTGTGTTGAAGGCTCTGCTGAAATGACAGATCTATCCAGGATTGGTCCAGGCGAGAGATGAGACGTCTTGCTTTGTTCTCTACTCTGTCAAGCAGTCGCAGATGAGAGGGGGGGGGAGGCAAACCTAGAAAGTGGAGCATACTCAAGGTGTGAGCATACTTGTGCCTCGTACAGAATCTTGCAATCCCTACTGTCAAGCAGATGCGAGATACGGTGAAGTGCTCTCCCTCTCTCTCTCGCTATACATACATACATACATACATACATATATATATGTTCTTGCTGTTGAACAACAGTTTAGTGCCGATGGAGGTAGCGTAGGTAGCAATGATACGGCCGTGGACTAGTTTGGCTTTAATTGGATAGGAGTGAGTACACAACGGGCAATGTGAGGGAATGACCGATAGTCAGTCTGTGGAGGGGAGCACTTGTACCTCTGGAGTCAGTCGGCTGTGAAGTGAGAGCGAGTGGGCCCAGCGACCCACTGATCTGGGTAGGCCCACAGAGGGCAGCACTTAAGTGCCGCAAAATATGAACTAAGCTGGCAGACAGCATAGGCTGTCTGTGCTGACAGTACATGCTGTCTACATTTGCTCGGCCACGCACCTCGCGTCGGGACACTGGTGGGCCTGTAGGTGCAAAAGAATTACTTACACTAGCTACCCCAGGGAGGGACTGGCTTTTGCTCACTTGTAAATAAAAAATGGACATAAAATGCAACAGGCAAAAAAATAAAAAAAAAAACTCCCATCCTGGGGAAGAGAAAACTGGCTTGTCCGCACAGCTTCATTGAGGAGAGAGCCCGGAGACGTCAGCACTGGAACTAAAATCTTCTATATACAGGTTGTCCACAGGGCTGAACATTAGGCTTGACTACTCGTTTTCGAATGCTGTTGCACCCTCACATCTGCAAACAATGACTGACAGTAGCATTTCCTAAGGTGTGACATATTACTCGAAGGGCAGCACTGCCCTTACCGTAATACAGGCTTTAAAAGCGACACTGGGTGCACATACCTACAATAGTACTATGTCCATAGAATTCATTATACTCTGGGTACCCTTCAAAAATTATTTACATATTTACATGATGTCCACCCTGACTCCATTATCAACTAACTGTACAATGTGTGTGCATTTATACCCATTTCTGCAAGCAAAGAATTAGCATAACTAACATAGGAGTCAGACAAGTCAGTAGGTACGTCAATGTCACAGAAATGTACAGTTGTCCTGGGTCGCAGGCCATAAGTATGGAGCCTTACTGGGCTGTCTTCAGTAACAGTAGTAGTGGGAGAAGAAGTAGACAGGTTGTCCCTAGCATTGGTCTGATTGTGGCGTTGCAAGGCACGCCACAATCAGAAGCTCTGCTTTGGCTTGCACATGGTCCCCATACTTCATGTGATCAAGGTGGGCTTCTTTGATAGTTCCAGTAGCAATCTCCCTCACCTCGAACTTATTGCCACGGAGCTGTTGGAGGACACGGTAAGGACCCACGAATTTTGGGACAAGTTTGTGCATACCAGAGACTCCTCTCAAGGTCTGAATGACAGACGGCTCCATCAACATGGCTGCATGAAGGCCAATGTCTCGGAGGAGAGTGGAACGAACGATGTTAACCACCAAACCTGTATCTAGGAAAAGCTGGACAGGCTTATGGTGGACAGTGGACTCAACGAGTGGTCCACACGAGTTGTCATACCGAATGTGAAGGCATGACAGGCCGACGAAATCCCTGGAGTCACAGCTGCTTGAGGCTTGACGCTTGATAAGATAAGATAAGATAAGATTTCGTTCGGATTTTTAACCCCGGAGGGTTAGCCACCCAGGATAACCCAAGAAAGTCAGTGCGTCATCGAGGACTGTCTAACTTATTTCCATTGGGGTCCTTAATCTTGTCCCCCAGGATGCGACCCACACCAGTCGACTAACACCCAGGTACCTATTTGCTGCTAGGTGAACAGGACAACAGGTGTAAGGAAACGTGTCGAAATGTTTCCACCCGCCGGGAATCGAACCCGGGCCCTCCGTGTGTGAAGCGGGAGCTTTAGCCACAAGGCCACCTGGCCACCCCAAGGCAAGGCTTGACCTCGAAGGTACGGTACGAGTCTCGGCAACAACGTCAGGGCACTCTCCTCACTGTCGGCAAGCGTATCACTGCCCAGGGCAGCAAACGCATTGTGGACAGGGATGGAATACAGTGACTCCGACAGGGTTACTACGTCTTTCGCTGATTTCTTGGATGCGCCTCTTCCCCCGAACTAGTGGGAGGACTCCTGCTAACACGTGCATTATGCAACGAATGCTTGCTCCGCTGCGCTGGCAGAATACTTCGTAGCTTGTAGCACTCGTTAGAGGTATGACTGGAAGTGTTGTGATACATGCAGACTCCCTCTCGAGACTGAGCGTGGGGACGGTGACGGTTACCTTGATACTGAGCGTGGGGACGGTGACGGTTACCTTGCGGGGACTTAGCTTTGTAACATTCGGATCGGTAATGCCCATGTTTGCAACAATTAAAGCAAGTCACCATGTGCTTAGCAGGTGGTGCTGGAGGTGGTGTGTGCTGGTGATGTTTTGCCTTGGTCCAGGAAGTCGGTGACGGCCTCTTTGCTTGGGATCGACTGTTGTTACTGGAGTCACTATTTTTACTTGGCCGAGTGTTAGTAGAACTGGGGTTGGAAGCTTTGAGGGCTGGATGTCTGACAGCTGCGGCGAAAGTGACCTCCGGCTGCGCCTGCGGCATTGCGGTGGACGATGCCAGAAGGACGGGCATAGGATCGTCCGCAAAGCGACAAACCTTGCCTTTCTTGGCAGGTGGCTTGTGTCTTTGGCATCGTATGCACCCAGGACTGCGTGCTCAGGGCCGAGTCCTAGTGCATCAACGGCACCCTGGAGACTAGGGGGTGCATCCCTCCTCATGATGGGGACGATGTCTTTAACCTTGATACTGTCGTCACCAGTCACCCACTTAGTGGAACGTATTGCATCATCAAAATCTTTAGTGGCTTGCTCAAACTGGCAGATGCAAGCCTGGGGGCTCTCGTGCCTGTACTGACATTCGGCCAAGACGCTGGTCAAGATCTCTAGGTAATGGCGTTGGCGACTACGCCGAAAATAGTGCCTAAATTCCTCCTTAAGCGCAACCCAAGATTGAATCTCACAAACACGATCTAGTTGCACAAAGGCACCTATATCATCCCGGGTGAGATCCACTGCTGCTACAGCAGCACAAATGTACTGTGAGTCAGAGGGATTATCATATTGAGCCTTAACAGTCCTCTCGAGTGACTGCAGCCATGGCTGTAACCTCTTCGAACGACCGTCAAAAAGAAAGGTCGGGAATGGACGATTAGCCGACCCACTAGTGGTCGAGACTTGAACCATGACTTGACCAACTGTCAGGGAGGCTTCGCCCTCCTGCCGTGTGATCACGCCAGCTGAGGCACCATTGCCAGCGTCAGCAGAAACTGGACTAACGTTACGACCACTGCGTGTCTTAGTCATGACGTCAATTGTTCAAACGCAAAGCAGGTCACGAAGAGGGTAAACAGATCAGAGCAAGAAATGGTATGCACTGGCTACAACTCAACACGGGGTCAGAGAGAACACAGCACCATGGTACTAGGTAAACTGCTTAGTGATTGAAATAATTTGAGCGAAACAACAACAACAACAAAAAATAGTGGTACACTCTGAAACACAAATTAAGAGATGAATGCAAGTGAATGAACTACAGGGGAGTACAGGTATTTAATAATTGCACCAGTAGACTGGCAACAAAATTTATGAAAAGGAGTTGAACTGTAAACACTGGTAGCAAAAATTGCACAAAATTTAAAATAAATCAGGTATTACACAACACTAAACTGTGCTGCAAGCTTCCTCAACAATCAGAAAAAGGCTGCAGGTGCTGGCAGTTGCAATTTGGAATGCAAAAAAAAGTAATTCACTGGCACCAAGGGAGGTTGACACAGCAAACATATCAGAGTATGGAATAGTGCCAAAAATCACAGAAAAAAATGCACTGTATCAAGAAATGCTATATTGCACACAAAATAAAATTAATAAAAATGCAAATTATTAAATTCAATAATAGGGCAAAGGTTAACTGGTGTTAGCAGGGTGTACACTGGTGTTAGCAGGGTGTACACTGGTGTTAGCAGGGTGTACACTGGTGTTAGCAGGGTGTACACTGGTGTTAGCAGGGTGTACACTGGCAAAAGCAAAAATTACACAATCTGTGGATCAAAATTAATGAACTTCACAAGTAATTTTGGTAATTAATGGTAAATAAGCAGGTTCCCAAAAATGCACTCAGTGACTTGGACATACACAATAGCAAAATGCAATGCACATTGGTGAATATTCACAGATAAAACATAGAATATAGATAAAACATAGAATATATGTAGAGCAAATAAATGGGGACACAGGAGAAAAGTGCAAGGGGCTAGGCACAGATTGTATCACTGCAGGTAGAATAAACACACTCATACTTAAGAACTTGGAGATTACACTTTAAAAAAAAAACACTAACAAACAAAACTGTGCAGGGTTGTCAACAATCTGTGGCTAACTTGCAGGTGCAGCTATCAAAATAACAGCACACAGAAATTACTTGCAAACTGTATATGAAAGGAAATTGTATAAATGGTAAACACTGAACAATTTAAGTCAA
This sequence comes from Cherax quadricarinatus, assembly GCF_038502225.1. Classification (NCBI taxonomy): domain Eukaryota; kingdom Metazoa; phylum Arthropoda; class Malacostraca; order Decapoda; family Parastacidae; genus Cherax; species Cherax quadricarinatus. The sequence goes on along the minus strand of NW_027198548.1, from coordinate 7,557 downwards.
TGACAATTGAGGTGCATGATGCAGAATACTATGCTGGAATTTAAAGTGCAGGAATGCAAAATAAATGTACAAAATTTAAGAAGCTGTAGGTAAGTGGCAAAATGTACAAAGTGCACACTGATTCTGACTCAAGAAATCGTAATGACACGATTGCAAACAAACCATACCCCCGGCCGGGATTGAACCCGCGGTCATAGAGTCTCAAAACGCGACGGGCTGGAGTTTTGAGACTCTATGACCGCGGGTTCAATCCCGGCCGGGGGTATGGTTTGCACACTGATGACTAAAACTGAACAATTTACTGAAAGTATGGCTTCAGCGACAACTGTATTGGTGCAGGACAGTTAAATAATGTCACAAAATATTAGGAAATGCTAGGTAAGTCACTGTTTACTTAACTTTGAGTGCAGGAGATGGACGAAGGTACGGGGTGCTGCAGGTCCTGATTATTATTATTATAATCAAGGGGGAAGCGCTAAACCCGGAGGATTATACAGCGCCTGGGGGGGATGTGGAAGGCATTCAGGCTTAATTTGGGGAGCACAGATCCAATTCCCTAAATCAAGAGCCCCTCACCAACATCAAGGAACCTTCCTTGAGGGGTCAAGGTCCTGAACTTTCAGTGATGCACTGGTAACGCTACACGCCTCGTAGCATTTGTACACTGCTATGGGGCTTCAATGACGTAGGCAAAATTATCGGAATGGCCTTGGGAAGAACAGGGAAGGCCGGAGAACTCTGTGAAGGTAGAACATATGAGAAAATGTGGCTAACTCCGTGTGAGCCACCGTGGTGCATGGTTTGTTTACACTGGCAAACGTGTCTGGGCTCACTGACTGACTGCGGCTTCAGCACACTGAGAACAAAACACTGTACTAAAGAAGCTATGAACTGTTACGAGGAGGTTTTACTGTAACTATGCACTGGGGAAAATCAAGAACCGGTGATGAACTGAGAATGGAACAGCAAGGAAAAAATTTAACTGGGCAACACAAAAATAATTGCACTGGCTGAGGATACGTAGACGTTGAGTAGTTGTAGACACAATGATGAGTCATGAACTGCTGTAGACGGCGTGGGGGCTGAACTAGGCTGGCTTAGGGGCTAAGCCAACTGGGTCCCCATGTGGTTAAGCTGGGTAGAACTTCTTGGAGGAAACTTGGAGGAACACAACACACACAGACTGTGAGATGGACGTAGTTGCCTAGCAGGGAAGGTTGTAGGAGGAGGCGGGTGTGTACACGCAGACTAGGGTATCAACCAACCCCAGAGCTGCCTCGTGGTCACGCGTAGAGCCACGCGAAAACAACACACTAAAACGACTTCACCTCTACTTCTTGTAGCTGAGAAGGGCGTAGGGATGCTGTAAGAGGCAGGAGAAGGGTGCTGGAGAGTGTTGAAGGGCTGTAGAAGGGCGATGAGGTGAACACGTGACTGCTAAGGCCAGAGATGACGCCGTGACGCCTATGACCAGATTTTGTGGGAAAATCTAGGACAAAGATCTATCTCAGGCCCCGTCTTGAACGCTGGGAGTAACAGATAACTCTTTAGGCCAGCAGGTGCGTTGGATGACGATGGATGATGTTGACTGGCGTCGACCGATGATGGTGACTGGCGTCGACCCCTCCACCCCGAGTAGTTGTTAGGTAAGACACATATGCAACAGTTAGGTATCTTTATTTCGAAACGTTTCACCTACACAGTAGGCTTCTTCAGTCGAGTACAGAAAAGTTGATAGAAGCAGAAGAGACTTGAAGACGATGTAATCAGTCCATCACCCCGAGTAGGCTCACAATTCCACTGTCACCACTGTTATTGCTGTTCTTGGTGTTTAGCAACTGTTTAGTGCCGACAGAGGTAGCGTAGGTAGCAATGATACGGCTGTGGACTAGTTGGCTTTAATTGGATAGGAGTGAGGGAATGACCAATAGCCAGTCCGTGGAGGGGAGCACTTGTACCTCTCGAGTCAGTCGGCTGTGAAGTGAGAGCGAGTGGGCCCAGCGACCCACTGACCTGGGCAGGCCTGCAAAAATATGAACTAAGCTGGCAGACAGCATAGGCTGTCTGTGCTGACAGTACAGGCTGTCTACACACACACACACACACACACACACACACACACACACACACACGCACACACACACACACACACACACATATATATATATATATATATATATATATATATATATATATATATATATATATATATATATATATATATATATATATATATATATATATATATATATATATATATATATGTATATATATATGTGTGTGTGTGTGTGTGTGTAAAACTATCTTTTACATAAGGGTTTTTACAGGGTTAGGTTGTGAGTTCCTATCTTTATATACAAACTAAGAGCTGTTACTTACCTCTTCTCATATTAAAGCCTTTGTATTTTTATGAGACATACAAATAGGGAATAGGGTGAAGGTGGAGCCATCTCTAGGCCAGAGATTTCACTTGGTCAACTAGTACCTTTTTTATCGTTTTATCCTAGGATTAAAGGATCTCAGTTGAAGGGATATTCTGGAGAAGGGTACAGCCAGAGTTACTGTTTGCTGCCCGTCTTGTTGTGCAGAAGCTGACTTCTCACTGACCATGAAGTGGAAGCAAGTGTGGTACCTGGACAGCACTATACATAACATAAAGATGCCCATATCTCACCGGTATTGAAGGCTCTGTTAGAATGACAGATCTGCCCAGGCCAGAGATTCAGTGGGTCTTCATGGACAATGTGGAGCCAGATTTCATCCATAGTATGTCAACCTCATCCCAGGGCTCCATCACTCTCCCATTTATTCTTACCACTGTTCCACTATTACCTTCATGGCACCTAGAGACCATTTGTGTTTTCTCAGAAACAAAAGTAACCTGCCCTCATTTTCCCAGGCTTTTATAGCTGTAAGCTATATCGGCTGTGGGTAGCGACCTCTCTCTCTTCCACGATCTCGACTAGACCTGCCGGATATATTCCTGCTGATCATTGATTTAACCTGGCACTTATTCAAGTACAGCGTGTGTCAGCTGATTGTTAGTTACAACAGTCACTGGCGGAGAACCTGACTCGGGGCTGGTAGGAGCACTGATGCCAGGTGTTGCAGCAGTGATGTCAGGTGTACCGGCAGGTGTAGAACAGTAATGTCAGGAGTGGAGCTGACAGATCCTGCATTTCTCTATCTTCCACAACACTCTCCTTCATACCTCGCAAAGAACGAAATATATTTCCCCTGATGTTGCCTGCACCACCACCATCGTAGTTTTTCTCGTTACCAGGCAGAGCAAACGAGCCACCACCATGGTTTCATTACCAAGCTCAGCTAACGAGCCACCAATTGGTTACTTAAAAATTCCCCTTCAAAGTGGAGTCCAGTGCTTCATGGGGAGTATCTACCTGTCGTTTTTATACGGTGTACATGTAGACTGTGTATATGTATATATATATATATATATATATATATATATATATATATATATATATATATATATATATATATATATATATATATATATATATATATATATATATATAAGAACATAAGAAAGAAGGAACACTTCAACAGGCCTACTGACCCATGTGAAGCAGGTCCATGACACCCCCCGGCTTAGAACAGTGACCACCTAGTCAGGTCATTCCTCTTAAGGAAGGAGCATGGCACCAGACCTGGTAGCACAAGCTAGTCAGGTCAAACTTACACCCACCCACACCCTTTCATGTATTCATCCAACCTATTTTTCAAACTACACAAGTTCTTAGCCTCTATGACGGCACTCGGGAGTTTGTTTCACTTATCCACAACTCTATTACCAAACCAGTGCTTTCCTATATCCTTCCTGAATCTGAATTTTTCCAGCTTGAAACCATTGCTGTGAGTCCTGTCTTGGCTGGAAATTTTCAGCACGCTATTTACATCCCCTTTATTTATTCCTGATTTCCATTTATACACCTCAATCATATCCCTAATTCTACGCCTTTCTAGAGAGTGAAGATTCAAGGTCCTCAGCCTATCCTCATAGGGAAGATTTCTGATACATGGGATCAGCTTTGTCATCCTCCTCTGTACGTTTTCCAGTGCATTTATATTCATTCTGTAATATGGTGACCAGAAATGTGCAGCATAATCTAAATGAGGCCTAACACCAGAGTCGCCATCGCTTCTAGCACTTTAATAAAAGATCTAACCAGGACAGAATCCAAGCACCACGAACCAGTCAATGCAGGAGTTTACACTATACCCTGTGGAGGCTGTGACAAGATTTACGTAGGTGAAACAGCAAGAAACCTCGACACCCGCCTCAATGAACACATTTACGCATGTAGGAACGATAACTTGAACAACGCCTGTGTACAACACCGAAATTCCACCAATCATCTCATGAAATTCAGAGACGCCCAATTAGTGATCAAAGAAACTAATTTCCGCAGACGCAAGTGCCTCGAATCAGCACTGATCGCTGTTTCGAATACAATTAAACAAAACAACGGCAGCTTCACCATCTCTGAAGTCTTAGCAAGAATCCTCCCGAAAACAGTAAACCCTACCATCACATAGTCTCTCCTGTTATACTACACAAAGCACATTACAGAGAGTGAACACTGAAACAAGCTGCCTCTTTCCAGTCTATATTTGTCCAACCTATTTTTATGTTACCCAAGTAATAGCTTTTATATCCTTTTACTCATTTACGAATTAATTGCTCTACCATATTGTATTACTTTTGTCACTACCACTACTACTACTACTACTACCACTAGTGAACATCGAAATGGTACCTCACTGTTGCCTATGTGTCTTACCTACCAACCTCTCGGTATTGTATACCATTTTGATGTTCATCTTGTCAGACACTGCAACACATGGCCTCTTGGTACAGAAAACGCCTTAGACAACCCTTTCAAGTGAGAACTGTTGGATCTGAGAGGGACCTGACCTCTCAGTGGCTACATTCTCACTACTACTCACTAGTATTGCACGTGTATGTATAATGTTCGCCAAGACCATAGTCCTGGCACGGGTCCTAATCTTGCGATGACCCATCTCTGGCTCCCGATGGAGAAAGGTTTCCACAATGATGCGACGCATGCCGCTCAACCGCCCCTCTGGTCAGTTCAACTGGTGCATCTCATAAGCGACACCATATGTAACTATGGACACTAGCGAGGAATAGGATATGTCATTATTACAGGTAACAGCTTGTCTGGTTCGTTGACCCCATGGTATACTAGTGTGGCCGCAGTCATCTCTGGGTCCTCTTCGGGAGGGAATATCACCCCTAGTTGCCTGCGGAGTGTCTCAGTAGCTTCGCACTCTAGAAGATAGTGTGTTAGGGGCCGCTGGACAACGTGCTGACAGTACTGGCACATCTCCTCCTCTGCCTTGTCTACCATCCTCTTGGCTGTGGGAAAGCCCAAACGAAGCCGATGGATGGCGGTACACTGCGCTCTGGACCAGCTTCTATCATATGGAGGGGGTTCTCCCTGAGTCGCTGCTCGGTACCACTGTTGAGATGGGGTATCACCTAAGACCTCCCCCATAAGTTTCGTGGCTCTAGCAGCCACCAGTTTGGTCTGTCGTAGGCTGATTGATGCAGCCTTGGCTGCATCATCTGCCGCCTCATTTCCCCGGATGCCAGCATGGCTGGGGATCCAGTTCAATGTCGATCTATTACCCTGAACTTCTAAGGCTGTCATTATGCTCAGGATCGATGTGATGAGGTGAACATTATCCTGTGGTTGAGGATGGGAGAGGGCATTGATTGCAGAGGTGGAATCAACATGTATGACAGGTCGGAGTCGATGTCGTAGGGCATGTGACAATGCCTGCTGAATCGCCACCAGCTCAGCTTGAAGGATCGTGCAGTGGTCAGGGAGTCGCCAGCCTTGTGTGTGACCATTGTGGTACAGTCCAGCTGCTGCTCTCTTCCTGTCAGGGTCGACAGAACCATCTGTGAAATACACTGCACATGTGCCTCCCTCTGCCAGTGCCATGCTTGTCTCAGCATGATTGCTGAGGGTGTCTTGACTGCAGACACTTAGAGATGGGTAGCTGCATGATGAAAACATCGGCTGGATCTGGGCGCCAGGGAGGTGGTGGATGATACCCAGCAACAGGAAGGTCACAAGTCTTCTCACAGAGCAGCTGTACAGGCAGCAGCTTCCGCCCAGCAGCACAAAACGAATGAATCCAGGAGTAGTCCGTGAAGAGTGTGGGATCTTGTGACATGGTTGTTAATATCCGTCTCCTCAGTGGGGTACCTTGCTGCCGGTGCAGAATCGTGGCCACTTTGCAGGCGTTTATGTATCTTACTCTGTCAGCCAAGGAAGGAAGCCGGGCCTCAGATCTGAGACATACTGTGTTGGTCCAGATGGGGGCCCCAAGCATAGTTCTTATCGCCTGGTTTTGTACGACCTCCACCCTTTGCCTGCTCTGCGGGAAGAGATGAGCTAAAGCCGGTGCACCGTAGTCAATGAGCGAGCGAATAGCTTGTATATAGTACAAGCGAAGTACATCTTTGCTTGCCCCTGCACGGTGCCTCGTCATGGCTCTCATGGCGTTGAGTCTGAGTAGACCGTGACACATACTCGGCCTGTTTCTGAAAGGTCAGCTTTTTATCAATGTAGATTCCCAAGTACAGGTAGGAGCCTGTCCACTCAAGTTCTATATCCTGAATATGTAATCTATTCATAGGATCTGGTCCCTTGAACATCATTGCAAGAGATTTCTCGGCCGAGATCTTGAGGCCTAGTTCCTTGCAAGACTGCGTAATTAGGTCCAAAGCTCTCTGAGCCTGTCGTTCTAAATTGCCTTTCCCATTCACTACTAGTGCAAGATCATCAGCATAGCTGAGGAGCTGTGTACCACTATGAAAGGGAAGGCTCACAAGTTCCTGCATAAGGATGTTAAACAGGGTAGGACTGAGCACACCTCCTTGTGGCGTACCGTTTTCCAGGGTTTTAAAGGAAGAGTAGTGTCCCTGAAAGCTGACACAGGCCTGCCTGCCCCTAAGGTAGGACTCTATCCAGGCCAGGAGGCGTCCTTTGATTCCCTTCCGAGCTAGTATTGCCAGAATTGCTGTGGGGCTGGCTAGCTCAAATGCCTTCTCAAGGTCGAGGTAAACGACTATACTAGGTTTTTTGTTGCTATCAGCAATCTGGCTTAGTAGAGTGGTTATGCACTCTGCTGTTCCCACTCCTTTGGTGAAGCCAAATATGTGATGATGAGAGGGTCCAAGTTTCCATAGGAGGCGGTTTAACACCATCCTCTCAGCAGTCTTGGCTAAGCAGCTGGTCAGCGATATGGGTCTCATACTGCCTGGGTCCTTGGGCTTTGGAATTGGTACGATTGTAGCTTTCTTCCAAGCTGCTGGGAGTGTCCTGGCCCTCCACGACTTGTTAATGACGTCTAGTATGGCCTCCCATCCACTCTGCCCAGCCCGTGCAATCATGGAGTACGTCACACCATCGATGCCCGGGGCAGTGTCACCTGTGTTCTTAATGGCACGTCGGAGTTCCAAGTCCGCGAGGTCTACATCAGTCACATCTTCCGATT
>NW_027198547.1:0-42954 GCF_038502225.1 Cherax quadricarinatus | reverse complement strand
CCACTTTGTTGATTCCTCTCAGAATTTTATATGTCGTTATCATGTCCTACCCTATCCTCCAGTGTCGTCAGGTCGAGTTCACATAACCTCTTCTTGTAAGATATGCCCCGTAGCTCCGGGGACTACTCTCGTTGCACACCTTTGTACTTTCTCTAGTTTCCTGACGTGCTTGGCCAGGTGAAGGTTCCAAACTGGAGCTGCATACTCCAATAGGGGCCTGACTTGCACGGTGTACAGGGTCCGGAACGACTCCTCACCCATATGCTGCATCAGTCATTTGGTTGATACGCGCCTCAAGAGATGTGCTCGGTATTATACACTCTCCAAGATCCTTTTCACTGAGTGAAGTTTGTAGTCTCTGGCCCCATTGACTGTACTCTGTTTGCGGTCTTCTTTGCCCTTCCCCGATCTTTATGACTTTGCACTTGGTGGGGTTGAACTCCAGGATCCAGTTGCTGAACCAGGCCTGCAACTTGTCCAGATCACTCTGTAGTCTTGCTTGATCCTCCTACTACTGAATTCTCCTCATTAATATCACATCTTCTGCAAACAGGGACACGTCTGAGTCAGTTCCTTCTGTCATGTCATTCACATATACCAGAAAAAGCACCGGTCCTAGGACTGACCCCTGTGGGACCCCACTTGTCACAGGCGTCCACTCTGACACCTCATCGCATACCATGACTGGCTGCTGCCTTCCCGTTAGGTATTCTCTGATCAATTGCAGTGCCTTACCTGTTATCCCTGTCTGGTCCTCCAGCTTTTGCACTAATCTCTTGCGCGGAACTGTGCCAAAAGCTTTCTTACAGTTCAAGAAAACGCAATCTACCCATCCCTCTCTCTCTTGTCTTACTGCTGTCACCCTGTCATAGAACTCCAGTAGGTTTGTGACACAGGATTTCCCATCTCTGAAACCGTGTTGGTTGTCATTTATAAATTCATTCCTTTCTAGGTGATCCACCACTCTTTTGATAATCTTCTCCATGACTCTGCATACATGTCAGCGACCGTTGCCCTGTTTCGATAGATGTGTTGAAAATTGTTGTTAGTGATACACATAGCGCCTCTTCTCACTCTCTTAGGACCCACGGAGAGATGTTATCCGGCACTTGTTGGTGTATCCCACCTCTCCGTCTTTCTGGAGTCCTTTCTGTATCCACTGTGAATACTTCTTTGGATCTCATGTTGAGCTCCTCATAAATTTCAAGGTCGTTTCAAGTAAACTCCCCTCCTTCCTTCCTCAGCCTGATTACCTGATCTTTGACTGTTATTTCTTCCTGATGTGACTGTACAATAGCTTCGGGTCAGATTTGGCTTTCACTGCTGTCATTTTCGTATTATCGTTGGGCCTCCCTCCTTACCTGTGCATAGTCATTTCTTGCTCTTCGACTACTCTCCTTATTATCCTGGGTCTTTTATCTTTTATTCTTCTTCCATTGTCTAGTGCACTTGGTTGTAGCTCTCTAAACCTTTGGGTGAACCAAGGGCTCGTCCTGGCCTTCTCATTGTGTCTGTTACCCTTGGGTACAAACCTCTCCTCCGCTTCCTTGTATATTGTTGTCACATATTTCACCATCTCATTTACTGTTTTCCCTGCCAGTTTTCTGTCCCACTGAACCTCGTGCAGGAAATTCATCAGGCCTGTGTAGTCCCCTCTCTTGTAGTTTGGCTTCATTCTTCCCGCCCTTCCTGCCTCTCTCTCCACTTGTAACGCTACTATGTATTCGAAGCTAAGAACCACGTGATCACTTGCTCCGAGGGGTCTTTCATATGTGATGTCCTCAATTTCTGCTCTGCTCAAGTTGAATACTAAGTCCAGTCTTACTGGTTCATCCTCTCCCTCTCCCCGGTAGTATCCCTAACGTGTTGATGTTTGAGATTTTCCAGTATCACCTCCAATATCTTAGTTCTTCACGTTTCTGAAGTTGATTTCAGGTCTGTACCAAGATACCCTTGTGTTGCAGTGTCTGACAGATTGAACATATAGATTGAAATAAAGATACCTAACTGTTGCATATGTGTCTTACCTAACAACCTGTCGGTATTTTATACCATTTTAATGTTCAATCTGTCAGACACTGCAACACAAGGGTATCTTGGTACAGACCTGAAATCAACTTCGACAACCTCTACTAGTGAGAACGGCTGGATTTGAGAGGGACCTGACCTCCCAAAATGACCTACGTCTCACCTCCTGGCGCTATATAAGGCTCCATCCTGTCACTTCAGTTAAATAGTGTTTCAGACTACGGAACAATGCTCTTCTCCAGACTGAGGGACTGACCACCTCAAAACTTTAAGGGTGATGGACTGATTACATCGTCTTCAAGTCTCTTCTGCTTCTATCAACTTTTCTGTACTCGACTGAAGAAGCCTACTGTGTAGGCGAAACGTTTCGAAATAAAGATACCTAACTGTTGCATATGTGTCTTACCTAACAATAAATTCGCAGATGACACAAAGATAGGTAGGATAATTGATTCAAACGTAGATGTTAGGGAGCTTCAGGAGGATTTAAACAAACTCTATTCTTGGTCAGAAAAGTGGCAGATGCAGTTCAATGTAGATAAATGCAAGGTTCTGAAGCTCGGGAGTGTCCATAACCACAGCACTTATAACCATAGCACTTATAAGGGTTAGGCCTAACCCTTGGGTACGACCTACTTCCACGTTGGACAAATGTGACACCACCTACGACTGCTGCCCCTCACCTGTCTACGGTTTATAAGCTGCTTCTCTGCTCATATACCGTATTCTATTCAAGATTGATGGACTGACCACATCGACTCAAGGCTGAGGGACTGATTACCTCATTGTCCTCCTGTTCTTCAAGTTTCTCCTTTGTATGGACTGATGAAGCCACTGTGTGGCGATACGTTTCCTCAATAAAGATACCCAAGAGTTGCACATGTGTCTAATTCAACAAGTTAAATGATGTAGAACTTAGCCATACAGATTGTGAAAAGGACTTGGGGGGTTATGGTGAGCAGCAACCTTAAACCAAGACAGCAATGCCTAAGCGTACGTAATAAGGCAAATAGATTACTGGGATTTATATCAAGAAGTGTAAGCAACAGAAGTCCAGAGGTCATACTGCAGCTTTATACATCATTAGTAAGGCCTCACCTAGATTATGCAGCTCAATTCTGGTCTTCATATTACAGAATGGACATAAATTCGTTAGAAAACATTCAGCGTAGGATGACTAAATTAATACATAACATTAGAAATCTTCCTTACGAAGAAAGATTGAAGTCAGTGGTGACGTGTACTTAGCTCTGTGAAGACCTGTTTGCGCGCTCTCTACGAATTGAAGCAAGATGCCCTCCATCGAGCAACTTTACCAACAGCTTAAGGAAGAATTGAGGATGGCGAAGATGGAGATTCGGCGACTGACCGAGGAAAACAAGAAGATTCGTAGTAGTCCTCCTGTTTTGAGTCCTCAGGTCAAGAAAGGAAACTGGTCAGTGGCTGGACAGCAGGGAACGAAGTTGACGATCAAGAAGACGAATGGAAAGGTAGAAACGATGAAGAAGAAAGAGACTGCCGTGGAAACTGTTGTGGAAACATCTAATACATTCTCAGTGCTACCCGACGAATGTGAGTCGACTACTGGGAACGTCACGACGAACGACACCAAGGAAGGTAAGAATATTGTTGTTGTTGGGGATAGCCAAGTTAGGTATATGGATAGGGCGTTCTGCTTGAAGGACAGGAGTAGGAGACAGAGGGTTTGCTTTCCTGGGGCTGGGATGGAGGATATTGTTAGCCGTCTGGATGACATCATGAGAGGTAATGGGAGCAATCCTATTATCTGTCTCAGTGCTGGAGGCAACGATGTTGGCAGACGTAGGAGTGAAGACCTGATTAGCAGGTATAGGTCAGCAATAGAAATAATTAGGAGGAAGGGTGGGAACCCTGTCATATGTGGTATTTTGCCAAGGAGAGGAGTTGGAAATGAATGGTTGTCCAGGGCAATTGGTGTCAATTGCTGGCTGGACAAATACTGTAAGGAAAATGCGGTAACATTCATTGACAACTGGGACCTCTTCTATGGCAGAAATGACATGTATGCCAGGGATGGGGTTCACTTATCTAGGTCTGGGGTGGGAGCACTGGCAACTGCAGTGGAGGGAGCTGTTAGGACTTTAAACTAGGAATAGTTAGTGGTATGGGTTTTGGCAGGAAAACAGTGAAGTCCCAGTGTAGTAATATTATGAGTTCTAGGGGAACTAGTAATAAGCAGAACGAGGTAGATATTGAAAAGCCAGTGACACTGGGTGATAAGGACAGTAATAGGTTTAGTAGAAAAACAGAAATGAGCAGGAAGGGTAAAGAGAAAGGAGAGTCTTTCAATGTTTATTATGCTAATAGCCGTAGTGCTAGGAATAAGATGGACGAGTTGAGATTAGTTGCTAGTGCAGGTAACATTGATGTATTTGCCTTAACTGAGACGTGGTTTAATTCAAAAAGTCGGGACATGCCTGCGGAATGTCACATTCAGGGTTTTAAATTGTTCCAAGTAGATAGAAGTATCGGGAAGGGGGGTGGGGTGGCATTGTATGTCCGAGATCGCTTGAACTGTTGCATAAAAACGGGTATTAAGTCTGAAGTAACACATACAGAGTCTGTTTGGATAGAATTTTCAGAGGGGCATGAAAAACTGATTTTAGGAGTGATATACCGTCCCCCAAACTTAGATAGGGACCAAGGGAGACTACTATGGGAGGAAATTGTTAAGGCCACAAGGCACGATAATGTAGTAATTCTAGGAGACTTTAACTTTAGTCATATTGATTGGAATTTCTTGACTGGGAATTTAGAATCATACGACTTCTTAGAAGTAGTTCAGGATTGTTTTTTGAAGCAGTTTGTGACAGAACCTACAAGGGGAAATAACCTGCTTGACTTAGTTCTGGCAAACAATGAATCCCTTGTTAATAATTTAGAAATTTCAGAGGAACTGGGTGCTAGCGACCACAAATCAATTACATTTAGCATTGAATGGAAGTATGATAGTAGGGATAACTCAGTAACAGTCCCAGATTTTCGCTTAGCAGATTACGATGGGCTTAGAGAACACTTATCATCTGTTGACTGGGGTAACGAAGAGAGCTATCAATATGACAGTTTTCTGAACACTATACATGCTGCTCAAAGAACGTTTATCCCGTATAAAGAAATTAGATCAAATAGAAATGACCCAAAATGGATGAATAATAGGCTGAAATATCTACTAGGGCATAAGAAAGGAATTTATAGGCGTATCAAAAGAGGTGAGGGTCATCTTATGAATCAGTATATTGACATTAAGAGGGACATTAAAAAGGGGATAAGAAAAGCTAAAAGGGACTATGAAATTAAAGTTGCTAGGGATTCTAAAACTAACCCAAAAAGTTTTTTCCAGGTCTATAGAACAAAAGTTAGAGATAAGATAGGTCCCCTTAAAAATAACTATGGGCATCTTACTGACAAAGAGAATGAAATGTGCTCGATTTTAAATAATTATTTTCTCTCGGTTTTTACACAGGAAGACACTAACAATATTCCAGTAATTAATTTTTATAGTGGGCTAGAAGAAGATAAATTATGTAACATCACAGTCACTAGTGAAATGGTTGTGAAGCAGATAGACAGACTGAAGCAAAATAAGTCACCGGGTCCTGATGAGGTTTTTTCAAGGGTTCTTAAGGAATGCAAAATGGAACTCTGTGAACCATTAACTAATATTTTTAATTTATCTCTTCAAACAGGTGTAGTGTCTGATATGTGGAAGATGGCTAATGTAATTCCTATTTTTAAAACAGGGGACAAGTCGTTACCATCAAATTACCGCCCAATAAGCCTGACCTCAATTGTAGGCAAATTACTAGTCAATTATAGCTGAGATTGTGGAAAAAGACACTTATGTACAGTTCAGGACATTTATTAAAGGAAACGTTTCGCCACGAGTGGCTTCTTCAGTCCTAATACAGAGAAAACTAAGAAAACGTATATATATATAGTGGCAGGAGTCAGGTGAGGTGACGCGTGGGTAGAGGTGGTAGTAGTAGTAGTAGTAGTAGTAGTAGTAGAAGTGGAACTAAGGAGGTGAGGCTAGAGAGGGAGCTGCTGGCATCAAGTAACAGCAGTTCCCAGGATGGGTAATATCCTCTTGCTTAGTAATTTTGAAATACTGTAACTACCGGATTTTTGCTTTATAGTGTTACTGACAGAAATTAGTGCAGCTTCAATGCATTTTCTCCGTCTTAAGTCGTCTTCTTTAATCACTAGTTTAGCTTCATTGAATTTCATGAGGTGTCCAACATCGTCCCTATGTTGAACACATGCGTTTTTGCGGTCATCATTTCTGCAAGCATTTTTGTGTTCTGCTATCCTAATGTCCAGAGTTCTGGCTGTTTCCCCTACATATACTTTGTCACACCCCCCACATGGTATAGTGTAGATTCCTGCACTTGTGCCAGAATCATGCTTGGGTTTTTGTATCAGGTTCCTAATAGTAGTTGAAGAGCTGGTAGATATTTTAGCCAGTTTTCTGTCAAACATTTTTGAAACATTAGTGGCAACGTTGCTGACCGGTAAAACGATGTAACTTGGAGGCTTTTCTTCAACTTGATAGGTGTTGGTCTTGCTGAGGATACGTGTCGCACGTTTCCTGCAGTCACGTATGAAGTGTAGGGGAAAGTGTAGTGAACTAAAAGAGTTGGTGATGTATGTGCATTCTTCTTCGAGGAACTGCGGACTGGAAATTCTGTAGGCTCTCAGAAAGAAGCCAATAACTACCCCTCTTTTAGTTCTTGTGTCATGGTGAGAGAAGAAATGTAGAAGATCGTTCTTGTAGGTAGGTTTCCGGTAGACTTTAAAAGAAAGTCTGTTTTCCCCTGTGCGTAGGAGAACGTCGAGAAAAGGTAATTGGTTGTCCTTCTCCTCCTCTAGTGTAAATTTAATAGTAGGTTCCAGAGTGTTGATGGTGTTGAGGATGCCACGTACGTCTAGATTTTTGGGTACAATGACCAAAATATCATCAACGTACCGCATCCATGTAACTGAACGAGGGATGTTACTGAGGATCCGTCTGGATTCCAGGTCCTCCATATATAAATTGGCAAGAACTGCACTAAGGGGGGATCCCATGGCTAGTCCGAAGAGTTGTTTGTACTTCTTGTCCTCAAACCTAAAACAGTTATAACGAACACAAAGTTCGACAAGGCTCACAAAATCTTGGCGGGGTACAGGTAACTCTGTATCATCGTTAATCACCCTGCGAAGAAGATCAATGGCTTGATCAACTGGGACATTGGTGAATAAGGCAGTCACATCAAAACTTGCAAGCTTCTTATCACTCATGTCAAGATCCCTGATAGGGTTAAGGAGGTCACCCGAATGCTTTAGGTGAGTCTGACTGATTGTACCCAGGAGCTTAGACAAATATTTCGCCAAAACTCCTGCCAGCCTGTGTGGGGCGCTGCCGATTCCAAATGTAATGGGTCTCATAGGCACATTTGGTTTGTGGGTCTTTGGTAAACCATAAAGTCTTGCTGACTTGGGGTTGGTAGGGATGAGGCGCAAAAGCTTTTTACCTTCTTCTGATTTCCTGAGTATGCTGCGGGTCTTACTGAGAAAGGAATCTGTTTCTTTCTTCCATGCATGTTCGGGGATGGAAACGTATGTGTTGGCGTCGTTCAATAAATTTTGCATCTTACTAACGTAGTCTGTACTGTTGAGGATGACCACTCCTCCTCCTTTGTCCGCTGTGGTGATGAGAATATCATTATTAGTGGCCATGTTTTTGAGTGCGTGGATGTAGCGATGTGGAATGACTGGACGACTAGGTTCAGAAACTGCAGCTGCAATAAGTACTTGTATGAAACCTTTGTTAAATTCAGAGTCACCGAAGTCATGGTTTTTAATCACTGTGTCTAGCTCGCATTTAGGCTTCCGTATGCCAGTAGCAAATTTGAGACCTAAGCTGAGTGCTCAGTCCATCAATATTTGGTGCGGAACTCTATCAAAAGCCTTACTAAAATCTAAGTAAATAATATCAAACGCTTTATCGTGGTCAACAGCCTCAAAAACTTTACTGAAGAAAGTTAATAAATTAGTTAGACAAGACCGGCCTCGTGTGAATCCATGCTGAGTATCATTAATCAAGCTATGCTTATCGAGATGACTTCTTATAATCTCAGCTATGAGGAAATGGTATGGTGATACCGACAAGATGTGGAAAAAGACACTTATGTACAGTTCAGGACATTAATAAGTACCTTACACTTATCCACATTGAACTTCATCTGCCATTTTTCAGACCAAGACATTAATTTGTCCAAATCGTCCTGGAGTTCATTGATATCCTCCTCAGAGTGAATTATACGGCCTATCTTTGTATCATCAGCAAATTTACTCATGTCATCGTAATCCCTTCATCAAGGTCATTAATGTAAATTATGAACAAGAGAGGGCCTAAAACTGATCCTTGTGGAACGCCACTAGTGACTAATCCCCATTCAGATTTCACTCCATTAATGGTAACTCTCTGCTTTCTATTGGTAAGCCATGCCTCAATCCATGCTAGAACTTTACCTCCTATACCATGAGCTGCCACTTTTCTTAAGAGTCTCTTGTGAGGTACTCTATCGAAGGCTTTACTAAAATCCAAATAAACAATATCATATTCCTTATCACTGTCAACTGCCTCAAATGTTCTTTTGAAGAACGTCAGTAAGTTTGTCAGGCAGGAACGACCTCTCGTGAATCCATGCTGAGATTCATTTATCAAGTTATGCTCTTCAAGGTGACTTCTGATAATGTCAGCTATAATTGATTCTAATAACTTGCCCACTATAGATGTCAGGCTTATTGGACGGTAATTTGAAGGAGTGGACTTATCCCCTGATATGAATATAGGAACCACATTAGCCATCTTCCACAACTCTGGCACAACACCGGTAAGGATGGACGCATTGAATACACTCGTTAATGGCTGACTAAGCTCCATCTTGCATTCCTTAAGTACCCTGGAAAACAACTCATCGGGTCCAGGGGACTTATTTTGCTTCAGTTTGTCTATCTGTTTAATAACCGTGTCCCTCGTAACAGTAATATTAGTTAACTTAAATTCATCAGGAACTAAATAATTGTTAATTACTGGAATCTCATTTACATCTTCCTGTGTAAAAACTGACAAAAAATAGTCATTAAATAAGGAACACATTTCCAGTTCATTATCTGTCAGCTGTCCATTCCCAGTTTTCAGAGGTCCTACTTTTTCCTTCACCTTCGTCCTATACACTTGAAAGAACCCCTTTGGATTAGTCTTTGATTCATTAGCAACTCTTAATTTCATAGTCACGTTTAGCCTTTCTAATCGCCTTTTTTACTTCTCTTTTAAGCTGAACATATTGGTCAGTAAGGTTAACCTCTCCTCTTCTGATGCGCCTATAAATTCCCCTTTTCTCCCCTTTAGCCTCCTGTTAACCCATTTGGGATCGTTATTATTAGACCTAATTTCTCTCTGGGGAATGTATATACTCTGGGCACTGTGTACATTATTAAGAAAACAAACATAAAAGCAGATCCCTTCATATTCATAAGTATGATTATCGTCAATAAAATCATTAGCTAGATAACCCCAATCAAGATTAGACAGATGTTTCCTAAGTCCATTATAATCGGCAGAACGAAAATCAGGGATTTTTACTGTATTATCATTATTCTTGCATTCCCAATTAATGCTAAAAGTGATGGATTTGTGATCACTTGCGCCAAGCTCTTCAGTGATCTCCAGATTATTCACGAGTGTTTCCTTATTTGACAAGACTAGGTCTAGCAAATTATTACCCCTGGTAGGCTCAGTTACGCTCTGTTTCAGAAAACAGTCCTGAACTGTTTCCATAAAGTCACTGGACTCTAGATTACCTGTCAAAGAATTCCAGTCAATTTGACTAAAGTTAAAGTCCCCTACTATGACTATGTTACTGTGATCCAGGTCCTCAGAAATAAATACGTGAAACATTAGTGTCTAATTAGAACACAGTGAATAGTGAAATAAAGTGTTAGACCTTTCGTGATGTTTCAGTGTCGTCCTCCAGGTGCGCAGCAAAGGTAATTAACTTAGGTAACATACATCAGAAAGTCTATCTCTTTCTTATGCAATGATTGGATCATATAAGAAAGCAAGCCAGGTCAGGTCAGGTCAGGTCAATATTTACTTGGCTTCAACCTGGTTTAAAAAATTCACAGGTGTGAATAATAAAGAAAGCATTATTCTTATAAATCCCAGGATCTGTGTTGACATTATAATCGTCACTGCTTTCTTATAGTTAACTCGACTCTTACATTATGTTTAAATACTTTTCTTTTGCATTTATTATTTTTTCGTAGTTTAGTCCACTGAACAAAATTTTTAATCTCTGTAACACGAATACACAGAGATTTCGAATGCTAGGTAAGTAAGTCAGGAAGTTTTCATGATACATCTAGAATTTAAATACAGCACTGGTGTTAAACTTTTTAAGAACGGGGGAAGTTTCAAGAGTTTTTCTGATTCTGTTGTACTGATCCACTAATACAAGTTGATATTTAATTTACCAGCTAAATCTATATTAGTCTTCAAACATTTATTACAAACTTTATCTGCCCCCGAGCTCAATATTTTTACTAGACACTTTCAGAATTTTTATCTGTCAGATCCAAGGATTACTAATTATGAACCTGGTTGGATTATTTAATTTCTCGTTTTCTCTTAAGCCGTATATGTAACATAATAATAATAAGCTGATTGTGAAATGTTTTTCATTAATTCATGTTTTTTTTTTCATTTTTAGTTTTTAGTTAACATCCGCATTGCCAGTATCGACCACATTTACTGACCCCTGGCCTCCAGGACCTACTTGTACTTGTTGCGCTCTGGACTCTTCAGCTGTCTATGATATCCTCTTCCACCATTTAGTTTTTCCCACTTACAAGTCTGATATTGAAAAAAATAAGAATTTCTTGACAATTATGTGGCTTATTTGTCTTTTAACTGTTGTGTCCTCAGGCTCCCTACCCAACTCTTCACGGATTTAAAAAAAAAAAATTTCTCTCTACTCTCATCATGCCCCCTTACGATTTATTCGCTTTAATGGGTTCCTTGTCAGGAAGCTCTAGATTTTTACCTCCTTTTCTTATGTTTGAGCAGGAACACGCTCCTTGCTGCCTCTGAATATTCAGAGATAAAGCGAACACATGTGTTTCATATCCCAAAACATTCTCAAAGCAATTCATAGATTAACAAGTTTTGCATATGCCACGAATGATACGTACTCCAGTGATTCTCTTCACATTGTAACTTATTAGTACTGAAGCGGCCTTAATACTGAGTCTCCAAAGGCTTGATGTTGAGTCTCCATAGGCTCGATATTGAAGCCACTAAATAGGAGGGCAATGTTAGATTTTAATTAGATTTCAGCTGGAGCCGCATTATAATCGTAATTCAACTGAACTGTCGTAAAATAAAAATTGGCTTCAACTAGCCAGTGAAACATACAGTCGCAGACAGGCAAGACGAATCAACTGATAGACTTGGCGAAACATCGAGCTATAAATGAAGGTACTTACGATAAAGAAAATCCCAAGCCGACGATCCATCGTTGTGGAGACTTCAACGCTGTGCTGGGTAGTGAGCCTGAATGTGTGGGGGTGTGTGGGCTTGTGTGGGCTTGTGTGGGCGGGGTCAGCTTGAAGCACTCTGCTCCTTCTGTCCTCTCTCCATCACTTTTATACCACCCACACCATCCCCTCCCTCCCTCTCCCTTCCTCCCTCCCTCTCCCTTACTCCCTCCCTCCCTCCTTAACTTCCTCCTGTCTCTTTTTTACGATAATTATCACGTTTATTGCCCATTAGCTTGCCTTCGTTTTCAATTTGAAAACTACCTCCCCCCCCACTTTCCGAAGCCCCTCAAAGACTCTCCTCTACCCTGATCCGGATTTTGGGAAGCCAGACGAATGATGAACCGGGGAGGAAAGGAGAAGGATGGAGAGGGGAAGAGAGAGAAGGAAACGGAGGTGACAGGAGAAAGGCGGGGAGGGAGAGGAGAAGATGGAGGGAAAAGGAAGGGGAGAGGGAGGGATGCACAGGGTGGAAGAAGGTGGAGGAGGAGAGGAAGAAGGAGGAGGAAGGAGGGGAGGAGGTGGAGGAGGGAGGGGAAGGAGGAGAAGAAGGTGAAGGAGGTGGAGGAGGGAGGGGAAAGAGGTGGAGGAGGGAGGGGAAGGAGGTGGAAGAGGGAGGAGAAAGAGAGAGAGAGAGAGAGAGAGAGAGAGAGAGAGAGAGAGAGAGAGAGAGAGAGAGAGAGAGAGAGAGAGAGAGAGAGAGAGAGAGAGAGAGAGAGAGAGAGAGGAGTCATTTGGTTTGCCTTCTTTCTATTTCTAGCATTTTCTTTTCTACCTTGCTCGTGTTCCTTTCCATCACGCTTGCTTTTCCACTTCTATGTCCTATACACCTCTCACCACTTCATGTTTTTTAATCTTTACCCATTGATTGTTTCATCTCCTCTTTTCTCCCCTCGCTTCTCGTTTTGTCTCATCTCCCCCTTTTCCATTTAGTAACTTTCCCCTTTTCCATTTTCAAACCATCACCTCTTACCCTCCCTTTCCCCAAACCATTCCCTTACCCTTCCTCTATTCTCAAAAATCCCAATTACTTTTTTCCTCCTCCCACCTCCTTTCCTTCCAATCCTCTAATCCCAGACTTACCCACTTCTGCCAACCTCTTGTCTTCTTCCCCTCCACCTTCCCTTCTCTCTTCCTTTTCCTTGAGTCAGGGCAGGCGATTCAGAGATCCGTGTTTCAATGTCATATATATATATATGTCGTGCCGAATATGTAAAACTGGTCAATTAGCAAGAACTCATTTAAAATTAAGCCCTTTCTAAAATTTTATCTTATACATTTAAAGATATATTTTTTTCATTAATGCTGATGAAAAAAATTATAATTTTGCACCAAAAGGAACTTAGGAAAATTACCTAACCTTATTATAACAAGCGCAATTTATTTAGCCTAACCCAACTAAATATATTTTTTATTTGTTTACAATAATTTAATACTAAACAAACACAGTCAAATATATATTTTTTCGTTAGGTTCAGAATCATTTTGACGAAATTACTGCATACACAAATTTTCACTTATCCTATATGGCAAGATGAGCGTTGCTATTTAAGCCAAGATCGCAAGTTCTGCCTATTCGGCACGACATATATATATATATATATATATATATATATATATATATATATATATATATATATATATATATATATATATATATATATATATATATATATATATATATATATATATATATATATATATATATATATATATATATATATATATATGTCGTGCCGAATATGTAAAACTGGTCAATTAGCAAGAACTCATTTAAAATTAAGTCCTTTCTAAAATTTTCTCTTATACGTTTAAAGATATATTTTTTTCATTAATGTTAATGTAAAAAAATTTAATTTTGCACCAAAAGAATCTTAGAAAACTTACCTAACCTTATTATAACAAGAACAATTTATTTTAGCCTAACCCAACTAAATATATTTTAGATTTGTTTACAATAATTTAATACTAAACAAACACAGTGAAATATATTTTTTTCGTTAGGTTCAGAATGATTTTGGCGAAATTATTGCATACACAAATTTTCACTTGTCCTATATGGCAAGATGAGCGTTGCTATTTAAGCCAAGATCGCAAGTTCTGCCTATTCGGCACGACATATATATATATATATATATATATATATATATATATATATATATATATATATATATATATATATATATATATATATATATATATATATATATATATATATATATATATATATATATATATATATATATATATATATATATATATATATATATATGTATATATATATATATATATGTCGTGCCGAATAGGCAGAACTTGCGATCTTGGCTTAAATAGCAACGTTCATCTTGCCATATAGGACAAGCGAAAATTTGTGTATGCAATAATTTCGCCAAAATCATTCTGAACCTAACGAAAAAAATATATTTCACTGAATTTGTTTAGTATTAAATTATTGTAAACAAATCTAAAATATATTTAGTTGGGTTAGGCTAAAATAAATTGTTCTTGTTATAATAAGGTTAGGTAAGTTTTCTAAGATTCTTTTGGTGCAAAATTAAAAATTTTTACATTAACATTAATGAAAAAAATATATCTTTAAACGTATAAGAGAAAATTTTAGAAAGGACTTAATTTTAAATGAGTTCTTGCTAATTGACCAGTTTTACATATTCGGCACGACATATATATATATATATATATATATATATATATATATATATATATATATATATATATATATATATATATATATATATATATATATATATATATATATGTATATGTATATATATATATATATATATATATATATATATATATATATATTTATATAGGGAGGTACCACCTCTATAACTTTCCTGGGGACCCTCATCCTCAGAGAAAAGAATAAACTTGGGAGGTACCACCTCTAGAACTTGGGGACCCTCATCCTCAGAGAAAAGAATAAACTTGCTTCAGGGAAAACTCAAGGTTCTCCCTGAAGCTGTTTGAGAATTTTCTCCTACCACCCCCTATATTTCAAGTATGTTTTATTTAAAGACAAAATACATTGGCCAAACATTCACAAAAATACAACAGAAACTAAAATAACATAGGTAACTCAGAGCTACATCTCGAATACTTCGTCCAGCTCCCCTGCGGTGGGCTGCGTGCCCAGAATGCTGCAGGCATTTCCTCTCTGGATCGCAACACTGAGTCTCTGAAAGAGGAAGCTGGTCGCCCTGCGGTCCTTGGTTTCTATGATGAGCTTTTCACCCAGCTCTTTGAGGAACTTTAGAACATACTTGCCCCATGCTCCAAGGGTCTCCGACCCTATTGGAATGAAGTTATAGCAAGGGGGAAGGTCTTCATATTTTCGGATCTTCTGGGTCTCCCTGTGGCTGGCAGCTCCACCCCCTTCCACTACGGAGTATGGCAAGTAGGTGTCTGCCAATGTGGCGGCACAGGTGTAGTCCCAGGCAATCTGCTTTCCATCCTTCCAGGGTAGCATAGTGGCTCCATCAGGACGCTTTTGACTTCCATCAGACCTCTGTACTTGGGGTTCCCGTTGAGCTGGGCAACGGGCTGTGGCGAGGCTTCTCTTTATGATGTCATTGACCTCCTCATGTCTGGCATACTTCCCTTCTGCTGTGTGACACACGAGACCATGAAGTCCGAATTGATCAGCTGTCGCCCTGCCGCAAATACACCTATGTTCGGTGAGGATGGGGCGGCTAGGCGAAGAGCAACACCAATCCGAATGGCCTGTGGGTCGAGACGGGTGCCCAGGGAGGAATTGGGAACAGCTAACAGGAAATCTCCTGAGTGTGGTGCCTTCACTGCCAGGAGACGAGCTTTGTCCTTTCCTGAAGCACTGGAGAGCATTGTGTTGTCGATTTTTTCCATGATCGGTTTGTCCCAGTGGGACTGTTTGTGTTCTTTGGGAGGAGCTGGTCTACTGGAGGAGTCTGTAAGGGTGTCCCATCGAATCGCTGCTTCAGTAAACCTGGGGTCTTGAGCTCCTACCACGTTTCTCAAGGGTTCGGGAACAATCTTCTTGACTAATGCACTGGAAGCCAAACACGAAGACAGAAAAGCAGGTAAAGCAACATGCATTGCTTTACGCACCCCTATACCTCCCAGTCGCACTGGGAGGGTTGTCTGATCCCATTGCTCATCCTCTAGTGACAGGTTCAGTGCCTTCTTAAAAGCTGATCTCAGGTGTGCGTCATATTCATCGAGTGTTGGGTTGTCAAAAGAGGGTGCACGCCTCAGGAAGTAAGTAAGTCTTGGCATAGTAAGACGCCTTGTGAGGATATACAGAACATCATGGGCATCAAGATCGCTTATTCTCTCCTCCATTCTCATCAGGTCATTCAATTTGTCCCTGAGGACAGTGTCGATGGCCTGGTGACCCAGCGGTGCTCCCAAGAGGGTACTGTTGGACAGAGTGGTAGTAGAGACTTCTGGGAGGACTCTTCACAGAGCATTGATTATTTCCTGGTTCGCTGTGATGATTTCACACTTGGAGGGATTGAGGATGAGTCCCAAGTCTTCTCCCTGTGTTTTCACCAGTTGTAGGTCCCCCACCAGGGACTCTTCAGTACCTGCCAGAGTGCCGTCATCCAGGTACCAGATACTGAACTCACTGCATAACCTGGAAGTTAGTTCTCTTACTGCCAAGCAGAAGAGAAGTGGAGCGAGTGGGTCACCCTGCTGAACACCCTCTGATGATTGAATTTCATGTTCTCCAAACAAATGAAATGAAGGGAAAAAGACTGGGGAACCGATCCCGAACAGCTGGCAAGACAGCATCTCTCTTCACCATATTAAAGGCATTTCTAAAATCAAGTTTGACTATGGCCTTGTCTTCTGGTAGGTCCCTGATGTAGACCCTTGCGGCATGAGCCAGTTAACCCGGACCAGAGAGTTTGGAATATTCGGCAAAAAGTTCTGTGCCGAATTAGAATGAAAATTTGGTTTGCCATAAATCAGCGGAAATCAGTGTACATGCATCAGTCTGAACATGTATCTGAAGATGTATCATTGATTTTAAGTATCATTAAATTAATTTAAACTGACCTGTTATACATAGCAGTGTTTACCTAAAAAGAATTACGCTAGTTTAGGTTAGGTTAGGTGAGGTTCTAAGTCAAGTTTGGTCCAAAAATATTTTTCATAACATTATCAACAAAGAAAATATATCTATCAATCTGTATGTTTTTGTTCCCACCTCCTGTTGCATTATTCATTCTTTCCTGTGTTTCTTAAAAATTTCTCCACTTTTTTGTTGTTTTCGTTTACGTTCATTTATTAAGACAATTTTGCTTGTTTTAAGTGTCAAGAAATTTTTTTCGCTTTTATTTCCGTGTTTAAGACTATTTTTTAATCCTTGACTAAGGATGGCTGCTGTGCACCAGCTTCTTTTATTCCACTCACGTCTCCTCTTCTACTTAATTATCTCCTAAGAAATGCCTTTAAGAGGTTGTCTGAATATTTTTTCTTCCTCTATCTTTACGATTTTACTTCGCTTATAACTGAAGAACGCGTTATCCAGTCGGCTTCAAATTTCAACACGAGGACAAAAATTTTGCTCTAATAGCCATGGTCATGTGTCCTATGACCAGAGTTGTTGTGTTCATTCTCAGCATCCTGAAGTGGCTGGGATTACTTTCAAAATCCTCAGTTTTGGAACTTCAGAATTTCACAATAGACGCCATAAAAACTGAGGACTGAGGAGAGTGATGTGAAAGAGCAGATTCGACCACATTGTGTGTGAAATGTTTATTCCCGTTAAATTACGCTAAATGATTAATAGTTTCCCTCTCCTGAACGGTTTCAATATTTAATGGCTGATGCATCTTAGGGCCAGGATAGGAACTGTTAAGTTTTGTTTACGTGCCGGCAAATTTGTTGATGATAGTAAAATAGCAAAACAAACTTGAAATCATTGGAATCTCCATAACTGATAGTGACTCATCTGATCGCCTCAAAATTTTCACCACTTGTCTAGTTTTCAGAACACAAGACTCACCTTGCAAATGGCTGGGATAAGTCCCAGTTCGCCGTTGCATTCTGTAGGAAGGATGATTCCACATAAATTTAGTTCGATGTGGAAGTTTTATTTGGCAGTTTTATTGAGCATATTGTTTGCCATGCAATAACTAGAGAATGACTCTCCTGATCAGCTTCAAACCCTAAATGTTGGTATATCTTAATTTTCGGTTTTACTGGTACCAATCGGCTGTTTTTTGTCAGTTTTATCAAACTGGATAGTTTATTAAAATATGAAAATTCTAATATTTTTTTCTTACAGGATTGTATAGAATGTTAAATAAAATGTAAACGGGAAAAGTAACCCAGAAAAACACTTGCAGTTTTATGCTATTTTTTTAGTTTAACGAGGGAAGAAATTTTACTTTCTTATTAAACATTCTCAACAACATTTTCGTTTGCTTTCTCATAATTTTTTTTTCTTGCTCGAGAACGCCTTATTCGATCGGCTTCAAATTTTCAAAGCCTGTGTAATGTATCTTGGGTAAGATTCATGGGTCTGTGTGCATGCCTGGGGGAGCCATGCATGATGCGACACGGGACTATTCCCAGTTTTTGTTTCTCGAGTGATAGGTGGAGACAGACTCCTCTAATCCACTTCAAAGTTTCCTACACAGAAGAAGGTTGGTATATATAATGGAGTGTAGAAACTACTTTGTCACTTTTAACCTCGAAATGATTTTGTATTATTGCATCTTATTATGTTTTGCCTTGATGCTGGTCAGAGGCTCTTGATCCAAAGAAGTGGACTTATATTTCTCTTGCTTGGATGAAATTTATATACCTCTCTATATGACCCTACGGGTTTAGCGATCTTCTATGATAAAAATATAATAATAATAATAATAATAATAATAATAATAATAATAATAATAATAATTATAATATTATTATTATTATTATTATTATTATTATTATTATTATTATTATTATTATTATTATTATTATTATTATTATTATTATTATTATTATCAAAACTAAGCAATAAACCAGAAAAAATTATAATAATTATGAGCTTCATCAATCTTCACTAGTTGATGCATCGTAAGATATGGATGGATCTTTTCGAAGGGTTTAGGTTGTGTAGGCACAAATTTTCTAAGATTTTATGCATTAATTAATTGCATTTCAGGTCAGCTGTGAGCTTGTAGTGCTGTGTTTCCCTCAAAGGAAACAGTGTCTTGATATGTAAGTTATTTTCCAGTTATATTAATGAAATTAGTTTCTGTGTAATAACTGGAAAATGTTTCTTTTGATCGGAAATAAGCCACAATGTTCAAATGGTTACATGTGATTATGCTAGGTTACATCACCTTGATATTTTTTTGCATGTGCCTATAACATCCGTGTGCCCTTAAGGCCATTGTTAAACATTTGTATGTTATGTACATGAAACTCACATAAAACTTACTGAGGATATTTGTATTTTTGGTCTCCTTGAAAAGCTTGAATTAGATTTGTATTGTAAAGTATCTAATTCATCATTTTTATTGACGAAATTTGAGTATTAGTTTCCTTGTGATGACTTGTGAATGCCTCTTCCGATTCCCTTCAAGTTTTCAGCACTAATATTTAACTGCCGCACTCTGCACTATTCCATTCGCATGCACTGAGGCACAGAAGACTGGTATAATGCAATATGGATATTATTCTCGGATCTAGCAGCGACCGCAACGCATCTAGTTTTGCGAGAAGTCATTTCATTAGCAAGGCGCTAATGAAATGACTTCTCACTACTATAGATAAGTTGGACACCTACGTAACAGTTTGGTATAGTTATTGAAGAGACGTTTCTCTTCCTCAGCAGGCTTATTCAGTCGAAATACAAAAGGATACAACAGAAATCGTGGAGATGTAGACACAAAGTGGTCAGTCACTCAGCTTTGACGTATATTTAGCGACACTGTGTCACTTACTGAGTACTCTGATCACATAGACATTTCCATTAATGAAGCCTGCTGAGCAGGCGATACATCTCATCAATAATAATACTCAGCTGTTGAACACGTGTCCTACTCATCTACTTGACGGAGTTTTACACCAATAACATAATGATCCATCTTTGTATGTTGTTCATGTGTGTTCATCAAGGTTCTCTCCCACCGACATAGAGTAGTCCAAAAGAGATGAAACACATTCACCGTCATTCATTCAATTACTGTCTTGCCAGAAGAGTGTTGATATCATGGTTAAAATGATATCAGCAGCATCCCCACCCGTCCTTCAGAGTGCAGGCATTGTACTTCTCATCTCCACGACTCGAGTCCGGTTAACCGATTCCCTTAAATCATTACATAAATATTACCATTCTTGCACTCCAACAGCACGTCAAGTCCGAAAACACTTGCTTACACTTACTTCCATGTAAGGCGCTCACACAAGCCTGTTACTGCAATCAATCTGTACGAACCATACAGCGCCCGGGAAATAGGAGGTAATCAGATTTTATTAATTGGGAGAATAATTCCGATTCCTTGGATCAAGAGCACTTTAACAGCATCAATTAAGAGAATAGATAAAGTTCATAAAGCAGCGATACTATGGAAAAAGTTTACCTCCAATGACCTCTTATTACCTCCCATGACCTCTTATTACATCCCATGACCTCTTATTACCTCCCATGACCTCTTATTACCTCCCATGACCTCTTATTACCTCCCATGACCTCTTATTACCTCCCATGACCTCTAATTACCTCCCATGACCTCTTATTACCTCCAATGACCTCTTATTACCTCCCATGACCTCTTATTACCTCCCTTGACCTCTTATTACCTCCCATTACCTCTTATTACATCCCATGACCTCTTATTACCTCCCATGACCTCTTATTACCTCCCATGACCTCTTATTACATCCCATGACCTCTTATTACATCACATGGCCTCTGATTACCTCCCATGACCTCTTATTACCTCCCATGACCTCTTATTACATCCCAAGACCTCTTATTACATTCCATGACCTCTTATTACATCCCATGACCTCTTATTACATCCCATGACCTCTTATTACCTCCCATGACCTCTTATTACATCCCATGACCTCTTATTACCTCCCATGACCTCTTATTACCTCCCATGACCTCTTATTACATCCCATTACCTCTTATTACCTCCCATGACTTCTTATTACATCCCATGACCTCTTATTACATCCCATGACCTCTTATTACCTCATATGACCTCTTATTACCTCCCATGACCTCTTATTACATCCCATTACCTCTTATTACCTCCCATGACCTTTTATTACCTCCCATGACCTCTTATTACATCCCATGGCCTCTTATTACATTCCATGACCTCTTATTACCTCCCATGACCTCATATTACATCCCATGACCTCTTATTACTTCCCATGACCTCTTATTACCTACCATGACCTCTTATTACATCCCATGACCTCTTATTACATTCCATGACCTCTTATTTCCTCCCATGACCTCTTATTACATCCCATGACCTCTTATTACATCCAATGACCTCTTATTACCTCCCATGACCACTTATAACCTCCCATGGCCTCTTATTACCTCCCATGACCTCTTATTACATCCCATGACCTCTTATTACATCCCATGGCCTCTGATTACCTCCCATGACCTCTTTTTACATCCCATGACCTCTTATTACATCCCATGCCCTCTGATTACCTCCCATTACCTCTTATTACTTCCCATGACCTCTTATTACCTACCATGACCTCTTATTACATCCCATGACCTCTTATTACCCCCCATGACCTCTTATTACCTCCCATGACCTCTTATTACATCCCATGACCTCTTATTATCTCCCATGACCTCTTGTTACCTCCCATGACCTCTTATTACATCCCATGGCTTCTGATTACCTCCCATGACCTCTTATTACATCCCATGACCTCTTATTACATCCCATGGCCTCTGATTACCTCCCATGACCTCTTATTACATCCCATGACTTCTGATTACCTCCCATGACCTCTTATTACATCCCATGACCTCTTATTACATCCCATGACTTCTGATTACCTCCCATGACCTTTTATTACATCCCATGGACTCTGATTACCTCCCATGACCTCTTATTATATCCCATGACCTCTTATTACATCCCATGACCTCTTATTACATCCCATGACCTCTTATTACATCCCATGACCTCTTATTGCATCCCATGGCCTCTGATTACCTCCAATGACCTCTTATTACATCCCATGACCTCTTATTACATTCCATGACCTCTTATTACCTCCCATGACCTCTTATTACATCCCACGACCTCTTATTACCTCCCACGACCTCTTATTACCTCCCATGACCTCTTATTACCTCCCATGACCTCTTATTACCTCTCATGACCTCTTATTACATCCCATGACCTCTTATTACATCCCATGGCCTCTGATTACCTCCCATGACCTCTTATTACATCCCATGACCTCTTATTACATCCCATGACCTCTTATTACATTCCATGACCTCTTATTGTAGTAAGGTAGTGTATCAGGTGTGTAAGTCAGTGTGTGTGTGTGTGTGTGTGTGTGTGTGTACTCACCTAATTGTGGTTGCAGGGGTCGAGACTCAGCTCCTGGCCCCGCCTCTTCACTGATCGCTACTAGGTCCTCTCCCTCTCTGCTTCCTGAGCTTTGTCATACCTCTTCTTAAAACTATGTATGGTTCCTGCCTCCACTACTTCACTTGCTAGGCTATTCCACTTCCTGACGACTCTATGACTGAAGAAATACTTCCTAACGTCCCTGTGACTCGTCTGAGTCTTCAGCTTCCAGTTGTGACCCCTTGTTTCTGTGTCCCCTCTCTGGAACATCCTATCTCTGTCCACCTTGTCTATTCCCCGCAGTATCTTGTATGTCGTTATCATGTCTCCCCTGACCCTTCTGTCCTCCAGTGTCGTCAGTCCGATTTCCCTCAACCTTTCCTCGTACGACATTCCCCTGAGCTCTGGGACTAGCCTTGTTGCAAACCTTTGTACTTTCTCTAACTTCTTGACGTGCTTGACCAGGTGTGGGTTCCAGACTGGTGCTGCATACTCCAGTATGGGCCTAACATACACAGTGTACAGTGTCTTGAACGATTCCTTATTATGGTATCGGAACGCTATTCTCAGGTTTGCCAGGCGCCCGTGTGTGTGTGTGTGTGTGTGTGTGTGTGTGTGTGTGTGTGTGTGTGTGTGTGTGTGTGTGTGTGTGTGTGTGTGTGTGTGTGTGTGTGTGTGTGTGTGTGTGTGTGTGTGTGTGTGTGTGTGTGTGTGTGTGTGTGTGTGTGTGTGTGTGTGTGTGTATGTGTGGTGTGTGAGAGAGAGATTCACAACTCCTGGCCCCGTCTCTTCACTGGTCGCTACTCGGTTCACTCTCTCCTGGCTTCGAGAGCTTTGTAGGCTCATCTTAAAGCTATGTGGTTGTGTGTGTGTGTACTCACCTAATTATTCAATTGTGGTTGCAGGGGTTGAGTCATAGCTCCTGGCCCCGCCTCTTCACTGGCCGCTACTGGGTCACTCTCCTTGCACCATGAGCTTTATCATACCTCTTCTTAAAGCTATGAATGGATCCTGCCTCCACTACATCGCTTCCCAAATTATTCCACTTTCTGACTACTCTGTGACTGAAGAAATACTTTCTATCATCTCTGGAGAAGAGAGAAGTGTAGAGGAGGGAGGGAGATTTTGGGATATGTTGAGTGAATGTGTGGGGAGTTTTGAACCAAGTGTGAGAGTAATGGTGATTGGGGATTTCAATGCTAAAGCTGGTAAAAATGTTGTGGAGGGAGTAGTAGGTAAATTTGGGGTGCCAGGGGTAAATGAAAATGGGGAGCTTTTAACTGTTGCTTCTTTCATTGCATTTAAATTTTCTTTACATCAAAAGTTTTCATTCTGAATGCATTAGTCGTGACTTTAAACCCCTTCACTCTTTTGCAGTTGGTGTATCTGAAAAAACTGGTGAGCGTGTCAACATTCACCGGTGGCGTAGGTGTCAACAGGTCAACACCTCGAGCGGTGAAGACTGAGACACTTATGCAACATATGGGAATCTTTATATTCAACTCCTGCACACTATGTACAGGAGCTGAATATAAGTGTACCAAATGGAGACAAAGAATGGTGAAAGCAGAAGCCAGAGAGGGAGCACTGTACTCAACCAGCTAGTAGGCAAGTCTGGCAAATGCTGACTGCGTGTGAACTACGTCGCCTCAGAATTTGGCAGGTTCGCTTGTGATTGGACAATGAACCAAGGTACTGATTTAACGACGGGTACCCTAAAAAATCGTTAAACCCGTAGCACCCGGTTTGCTGGTTGGGAGGCAGCCTATGTGGGAGTGTGCACATACGCTGAATAAATTACAACATACTCTTTGCATGCCACAGAGGTTAAGGTGTTGTCAATAAATTTGGCTGAGAATACCGACAGGTTGTTAGGTAAGACATACATGCAACAGTTAGGTATCTTTATTTCGAAACGTTTCGCCTACACAGTAGGCTTCTTCAGTCGAGTACAGAAAAGTTGATAGAAGCAGAAGAGACTTGAAGACGATGTAATCAGTCCATCACCCTTGAAGTTTTGAGGTGGTCAGTCCCTCAGTCTGGAGAAGAGTATTGTTGCATAGTCTGAAACAATATCAGACTATGGAACAATACTCTTCTCCAGACTGAGGGACTGACCACCTCAAAACTTCAAGGGTGATGGACTTATTACATCGTCTACAAGTCTCTTCGGCTTCTATCAACTTTTCTGTACTCGACTGAAGAAGCCTACTGTGTAGGCGAAACGTTTCGAAATAAAGATACCTAACTGTTGCATATGTGTCTTACCTAACAAGATCCTCGCATCTCTCCTTATTACATTTAAGCATCTACCATTACTGAAGAACAAAACTAAGAAAGATCTTGTTGCCATTGTGTCACTTTGCTTCATAGTTTCCAGCTATTGTAGTTAAGGAATAGGGGGATAAAGGATGAATGAAGGGATGGATGGGAAGAAAGAGAAAGGGAAACAGCTAGAGAGAGAGAGAGAGAGAGAGAGAGAGAGAGAGAAGTGAAAGCCTTCACTGGACACATCCTTAATCTGCAACAAGAACACATTCCTCACCGGCAATATGTGACAAAGCCTACAGATCAGCCATGGTTTGGCTTTCGTTGTAGAGAGACTGCTACTGCTAAGTACAAAGCATGGCGAAGGTATAAGAGACATCCTACCACCTATAACAGGAACTTGCACACGCAAGCCTGTAGGAATATGGGTGACGTTCAAAAGTGAGCTATTGCTAAGTGGGAGGTGGACACTAAAAGAAAGTTAGCATCAGGTAGGGTAGGCTCCAAAAATGACAGTTTTCTGACTACCACTCACTACTTTGTGATCGTCAATATGGCTTCAGGAAAGGTTACTCTGCTGCTGATCTGTTGTGTTAAACCTCTCCACTAAGTGGCACCAGTCACTGGATGAATCCAAAGTCAGCTGTGTGGTATCACTTGACATTGCTGGTGCTTTCGACCGGGTGTGGCACCAGGGCCTCTTAGCAAAACTTCAAGCACTGGGAATTGCAGGCTCTACGCTATGTCTCCTCAGGGATTACCTTCATGGTAGATCTCTAAGTGTAGTTCTCAATGGAACAGAATCAGCAAGACATCCTATTGGAGCAAGTGTTCCACAAGGAAGCATACTGGGACCATTGTTATGGAATGTCTACTTCAACGACCTTCTTCATCTCATCCCAGAATCCCATGTATATGCAGACGACTGTACACTGACATTCACTTATCCAAGAGAAGAAATGCCAGCTGCTCTAAGCTACATCAAACACCAGCTAAGAGCTATATCAGCTTGGGGAAATAGATGGCAGACATGCAGGGAGTGTAGCAAATGATGATCTCTAGGCACCATAATGGTAATGCTGTAGTAAGGATGAATGGGAGGGTGTTGGCACCTGGAGAAGTTGATATCCTTGGGGTGAAATTTGACTCTAAACTAACCATGAAGAACCATGTTGTAAATCTTGCAAACAAGGCAGCCAGAAAGCTTACAGCACTTCGCCGTATCTCGCATCTGCTTGACAGTAGGAGTTGAAAGATTCTGTACGAGGCACAAGTATGCTCACACCTTGAGTATGCTCCACTTTCTTGGTTTTCCTGCCCCCCCCCCTCTCATCTGCGACTGCTTGACAAAGTAGAGAACAGAGCAAAACGTCTAATCTCTCGCCTGGACCCATTCTGGATAGATCTGTCATTTCAGCAGAGCCTTCAACACAGGAGGGATGTGGTTGGCCTTACTGTTATGTACAAGGCCAATATTGTCAAAGTACCACACTTAGATCCACTTCGAGGACAGCGTGAAACAAGCTTTTATACCACAAGACGGGCAGAAAGCAGCAACTTCACTCTGGCTGTACCCTTCTCCAGAACATCACTCCATCTGAGATCATATATACCCAAGATGACTCGAGTATGTAACACATTCGTACAGCATAATGATGTCAACGAGATAAATTCAGCTGATCAAATGAAAATGCTGGCCCACAGATGGCTCCAACTTCATCCTATTCCCTACTTGTATGTCTCATAACAATAAAATGCTTTCAAATGAGCTGATGTAGATAACAGCTCTTAGCTTGCCAATAAAGTTAGGAATCCTTAACCTGTAAATAGCTTGTTAATAAAGCTAGGGATCCTTAACCTTGTCAAACCCTGTGTAAAGAAAAAAAAGATATCTCCCCAGTTACAAACGCTCAATCTCGTATCTCTCATCTCGTTCTGTGATTACTTAAACTGAATCACTGTCTCAGTAACTAAAAAATTTTGGTACTAAAACAGTTTCTATGTGCTGAAAACTCTGTTTAATGAACGATTGAAATAAATCATACGAGTGACGCGATTCGAACCAGCAATTTAGATCACCATTTCGTAGTCTTAGTCCACTGCACCACAGAGGTTCATGAACAAGCCTTCCTAACCAGAATCCCTGGAAGGTCTGTTAGCCTTTCCTAACTGGAACCCTCATCACACGTTTTAGTTGTTATGGAGAAAACCTGATCGGCAGCCAGTGACTAATTCTAGATTTTGTGTTTCTAGAATCACACAGACTATTGGTGTCTGCAGTTCATAGCCTGATAGACACTGCAGCTATGCTGAGCAAAAACGGTTTGCGTGAAATTATCAAATTCTTTCTCGAAGACAGTCAAAGATTTGTTGGAACTTGAAGGTAAGAAATACTGACAAACTGGAACAAAGACAGCATAAGTAGTATGGAAACTTTTTTAAGACAGCATTTCTATGCTGTCTTAAAAAAGTCATATAGGGAAACTATAAGACTTTTTTAGTTCTTAGTGTACTTACTACACCCATGCTTTTCATTGGGGTAATTTTCATTGGCTAAAACCTATCTTAAGGAGATATTTTAACAAGCAGAATTAGAACTAGGCCCTCTAGTATTTTCGAAGTGCCAGTGTGAAAAATTTTTCTCTTGCACTCCTGACAGAACAAGTGGACGGCTTTAGTGTATACAATACAGCTTGGGAGGATGTGGGCGCTGAATGTTTGCTGTACATTTTCCTGGTCATTAATTTTGCTTGCATTAGAAGGGGATGTCACTGTACAGTAATGTTCCGGTATAGATAGGGCAGTTGTTATAAAGAACATCATTATTGGTGAGACATATCCGATTTAGTTTGAACTTCCAAGCACTATAATCGTTTGATTATTTAGCACTTTAAACACAAGCAGTTAATGATACCATAATTAAATTACTTCTTTACCAACTTACTGCTATCTTGACCAATTTACTGTTATATTACAACAGTTATCCATACAAGCAAAAAAAAAAAAACGAAAGTCAGTTATTCAGAGTCCAAAACCCATGTCCATCAGTGGCTCCAGGTCATCGTCATATAATATAATCGGAAGTGAAAATATCTTCACCATTTATCAAGTAAAGAGATGCTGGGTTCCTTGTCAGGCAAGATGTTGTTCCTCAATGGTAGCGCCTTTGGCTCATCAACATCGAACACGTGTTTAATCCCCTGGCTGGTGGAAACGTGAGTATGTTTACCTATGCATGTTGCCCTTGGTCATTAGTATTACTTATTGTGGGAACCTGGGTGTCAGTAGACTGTTGTGGGTGGCATTCTGGAAAAGAGGTAGTATGCCTTAGACAGGGTTAGGCTTCGGAACGAGCTGAGGTAGGATCACAGCTCTTAAACAATTTTTATGGGGGTGGACTGGTAAGCCAGCGGAAGGCCTCGGTCAGATGACCAAAAGCTCCAACGGCGGGTCATCCTCTAAGACCCGCGTCGGGAAACACTTGTCCTGTTTCCTGATTAACCTTACTTAATGTAAACTTAGCCCGTAGATTCAAGGGTATAAGAGAGTGGTAGATCTCCCGGAGAGGAGGGACCGCTTACCTCTGGAAACAATCCTTCAACTCGCCACCGTGTTAAGATGACCCGGCGTTCGTGTCTTGTCTGGGTACTTATAGTTTTAATAATCTGTTTTATCATCTATTTTTAACAGTTACGAGAACAATTTTGCTTCACTTTTATTAATGTAACTTCTGGGCCTCTCACATTTCTCTTCCAACCAAGTGTATGGTTTAGTAAGTTGATGATGCAGCTGATCACTCAGTGCTATATATTAAAAGCCAATTATTTCTCTTTCATCTGATTATTATTATTATATCCAAAACTAAGCGATAAACCCAGAAGGGCTTACATCATTGCAGGGCTATCAATCCAAAGCACAGCGTGAGAGATCTGCAGTGAATTTAGAAGCAGAGAAGTTAGGGCAGCCATGTGTGGGCCAGGTGAGGTGACTGGGTGTCCTGCTCCTGGGTAGCCAGGTGAGGTGACTGGGTGTCCTGCTCCTGGGTAGCCAGGTGAGGTGACTGGGTGTCCTGTTCCTGGGTAGCCAGGTGAGGTGACTGGGTGTCCTGCTCCTGGGTAGCCAGGTGAGGTGACTGGGTGTCCTGCTCCTGGGTAGCCAGGTGAGGTGACTGGGTGTCCTGCTCCTGGGTAGCCAGGTGAGGTGACTGGGTGTCCTGCTCCTGGGTAGCCAGGTGAGGTGACTGGGTGTCCTGCTCCTGGGTAGCCAGGTGAGGTGACTGGGTGTCCTGCTCCTGGGTAGCCAGGTGAGGTGACTGGGTGTCCTGCTCCTGGGTAGCCAGGTGAGGTGACTGGGTGTCCTGCTCCTGGGTAGCCAGGTGAGGTGACTGGGTGTCCTGCTCCTGGGTAGCCAGGTGAGGTGACTGGGTGTCCTGCTCCTGGGTAGCCAGGTGAGGTGACTGGGTGTCCTGCTCCTGGGTAGCCAGGTGAGGTGACTGGGTGTCCTGCTCCTGGGTAGCCAGGTGAGGTGACTGGGTGTCCTGCTCCTGGGTAGATTTTATCAGAAAGCATTGTAGTAGTGGTCGATGCCAGAGGCAAGAAGTTTTCGCGCGATCTTGTGGTGTCCACTACTTCCTAGATTTTATGATTACAAATTCACTAATAGTCAACACTTTTGAGAAATTTTGACGTTGAGGTCCGTCCTCGACCATCACAAAGTCACGACTGCAACGTCGTCTAATATTTCTCCTCCTAAGTGTAACATATTAAACTAACCTCTAAGTGTAGGTTATTTGTGAAATGCTTCAACAACGGGACTTGATTCTTCAATCTTTAAGTGACTGCAAATATACTCCAAACTTAATTTCTAACTACTCTGAGAGATTTAAATAATGTGTGAGGTCTGTGCTAGTTTTTTTTATTTTTCTCTGTTTACAAGCTTGCTTAGAGAAATTTATGTGTCACTTGTCTCGAGAAATATCTCTATCTTGACTTTGTCTCCCTATAATGAGAACTTTCTGCGTCTTCAGGAACGATTAATAGATTGTTTTAAGACGTAGTAATTCTGAGACGATGACTGCAATGTCATAAGTGTTAGTCTTTCATGTCTTTGAGATATGAACAACACTTTGTTATTATTATTATTATAATCAAAAAGAAGCGCTAAACCAACAACGCCCTGTGACATTCATTTTCTCGGTGCGCGCCCGTGCGAGTAAGAAAGAGAGAGAGAGAGAGAGAAACAGTGGTGGAACATTACTGAGAGTCTGACCTTGGGAAACCCCCTCCATCACCTCGTCGCCTCCGTCATCCTGTCAGCTATCATAACCCAGGCAGTCTCCACTCCGCCAGTCGCGTAACACGCACACACACACACACACACACACACACACACACACACACACACACACACACACACACACACACACACACACACACACACACACACACACACACAGTTTGGAACCCACACCTAGCCAAGCACGTAAACTAGAGAAAGTGCAAAAGGTTTGCAACAAGATCAGTCCCAGAGCTAAGAGGTATGTCCTACGAGGAGAGGTTAAGGGAAGTCAACCTGACGATACTGGAGGACAGGAGAGATAGGGGGGACATGATAACGACATACAAAATACTGAGAGTAATTGACAAGGTGGACAAAGACAGGATGTTCCAGAGATGGGACACAACAACAAGGGGACACAGTTGGAAGTTGAAGACACAGATGAATCACAGGAGTGTTAGGAAGTATTTCTTCAGCCACAGAGTAGTCAGGAAGTGGAGTAGTTTGGGAAGCGATGTAGTGGAGGCAGGATCCATACATAGCTTTAAGCAGAGGTATGATAAAGCTCATGGTTCACGGAGAGTGACCTAGTAGTGACCAGCGAAGAGGCGGGGCCAAGAGCTAGGGATCGACCCCTGCAACCTCAACTAGGTGAGTACAACTAGGTGAGAACACACACACACACACACACACACACACACACACACACACACACATGCAACCTTATTATATATTACGACTTATCTTGAGTTTACGCTTCGGACCGATACGTTGACGTAAGCTCGTCTCTCATATGTGCGGGTTATTTGTGCATTGTTCCAGTCACGGTATTGTTCCTTTTTGTTATTTCTGGGACTGTGGGAAGTAAAAAAAAAAACAGTAACGCAGACCTTGTCACAGAAGTGCTGCCTCGTAGCTCAGTGCTACTAATTTTTTTAAATATGCGGAAAGAACTCGATATTCCAAATATCAGAGATCGTGTTACCGAGAGTATTGTCCTCATTAGGGTCAATATGCTCAGGCTAGCCCATTCAAACCCTTACACAGAAGCCCTTCAAATTTTCCTCATCACTGGTGAACACCCCTCCAGATGGATCGAAAACACTGGAACTGACCTCCGCATGAACCAGATACACGATCTCTGTCATGTAGACATTACCCTATTCCAAACTACCTTCCCTCCATTTCCCCCTAAAAATCTTCTTAAATCACAACCAAAGCTTCTCCTTGAAGCCAGACAGGATGCCTTAGTTGAAGATTGAGACACTTATGCAGCATATGGGAATCTTTATTCAGGAAACGTTTCCTGAATAAAGATTCCCATATGCTGCATAAGTGTCTCAATCTTCAACTTGTCGGTTATTCAAACCATTCATCACAGGATGCCTTAGGCTGTATTGATAACTTAGTCACACTGCACACTTTCACAAATTATTTATGTTGATGGTTGTGTTCACCAATCCACTGGTGCAGCTGGTAGTGCTGCTGTTGTCACACAATACACATCAATAACTGGGCCTCTAACTTTCAATCAGAACTGTTTGCCATACTCCATGCACTCAGATGCGTCCATGTATCGAAGATTAAGATTCTGATTGTAACTGATTTTCTATCTATAAATGCTCTCAACTCATTAAGTATAAATTGTAGCATTCTTGTGTCAGAAGCCAGACACAGGTATGGTAGGACTGTGAACAGTGGAGCCAGAAATGCACCTTCTGTGGATTCCGTCCCACATTGGTCTTCAGATGCATGATAGAACCGATGAATTGGCTAAGCTGTATGCTTTCAAAGAGGGATTAGATTACAGTCATGGCTTGTAAATTAGCAGTTTGAGAACAATAATACGAAAAGAGCTTCAACCGAACTTTATTGACTTAAGACTCAGGGAGACTGGCACCAGTCAGTCCATCTATCATCATTCCGTCATGCAGGAGGAGCCACATGTCTATGGTGCATCCAACAAAATAACCAGCCCTTGGATGCCACTACTTCCCGCTTCCGGCTGAGTTACAAGTACCTTTGGCAGGTTAAATCACCACCACCAGATGTAGACGCCAGATGGACTATTGTCACACCCTGCGTCATTATGTGCTGGAATGCGATAAAATTAATGAATAGAGAGACAACCCACTCAGAAATGTTCAAGATATGCCGAAGTATTTTATACTACCACTACCACTACGACTACTACTACTACTACTACTACTACTACTACTACTACTACTAATAATAATAATAATAATAATAATAATAATAATAATAATAATAATCATAATAATAATAATAATAATAATAATAATAATAATAATAATAATAATAATAATAATAATAATAATAATAATAATAATAATAATAATAATATTGTTATTATAATAATAATAATAATAATAATAATAATAATAATAATAATAATAATAATAATAATAATAATAATAATAATAATATTAATAATAAAAAAGGATGGGTGTTAATGTTGCAGTTTTATAACTGTAGTGTAAAGCACCCCTCTGGCAAGACAGTGATGGAGTGAATAATGATGAATCTTTTTCTTTATCGGGCCACCCTGCCTTGGTGGGAATCGGCCGATGTGTTAATAATAATAATAAAAAAAAATGAAAATAATAATAATAAAGCTACTAGATTAGCCCTGACCTACTTTCATTAGTGGACTCTGGCCAAGTGCGTCGGTGCCTCCAACTGCTCCACCTCACCCGTCTTCTGAAGACGGGTGAGGTAGATTTTTGACGGGTTGCACATGGGCCAGTATGCCTGATACAATGCTCCTTCTTATGTTCTTAAGACACCTCGGCTGCTGATGTGGCGAGGATGTTCTTACGAGGAGCATTGGTAAGCCACGGGAGGTTTCGGTCACATGATCGAAAACTGGGTCACAAGTGCCATTACAGGAATAACCCGCACAAAGGAGAGAGAAACTTACGACGACGTTTCGGTCCGACTTGGATCATTGACAAGCGTAACTTTGTAAATGATCCAAGTCGAGCCGAAGTGTCGTCGTAAGCTCCTCTCTCCTCTCTGCGGGTTAGTTGTGCATTGTCCCAGTCACGGTATTGTGCTCTTTTTGTTCTTTTTTAAGTGCCACTGATAGTGATACAGTGGTACGATGATAGTGATACAGTGGTACGATGATAGTGATACAGTGGTACGATGATAGTGATAGAGTGGTACGATGATAGTGATACAGTGGTACGATGATAGTGATACAGTGGTACGATGATAGTAATACAGCGATACGAAGATGGTGATACTCATACTAATAACAATAGTGTTACGAAGGTTAGTACAGTGACACTGCAATGGAAAAGACAGAGTGAGAGAGTAAGAGAGAGAGAGAGAGAGAGAGAGAGAGAGAGAGAGAGAGAGAGAGAGAGAGAGAGAGAGAGAGAGAGAGAGAGAGAGAGAGAGAGAGAGAGAGAGAGAGAGAGAGAGCATAGTAATGGAGCTCAGACTCGAAATTCTGAATCGTGAAGATAACACATACGAGAAGGAATGAATCAAAGCATTACAAAGCATCGTACGCACACACACACACGTACATGCACGAGGATATACGCACATGAGTACAAGCACACACGGTAAAACATACACTCACTCACAAGTGAACATAAGAAAGAAGGAACACTGCGGCAGGCCTACTGGCCCATGGGAGGCAGGTCCAAGTCTCCCACCGGCTTAAGCCAATGCCCCATCCTAGTCAGGTCAGGTCACATTCACCTAAGGAAGGAGCATGTCATCTGACCTAGTAGCACAAGCTAGTCAGGTCCAGCTCACACCCACCCGTACCCACTCATGTATTTATCTAACCTATTTTTAAAACTACACAGCGTTTAGCTTTTATAACTGTAGTCGGAAGAATGTTCCACTCATCCACAACTCTATTACCTAACCAGTGCTTCCCTATATCCTTCCTGAATCTGAATTTTTCCAGCTTAAATCCATTGTTGCGAGTCCTGTCTAGGCTAGATATTTTTAGCACGCTATTTACATCCCTTTATTTATTCCTGTCTTCTATTTATATGATGGACACGCTGCACACAACCGAAGAGGGGATGAAGAAGGCCGTGGACCCAGATAGCATATCTAGATGGGTCCTGAGAGAGAGAGAGAGAGCAGACGCAGTATGTGTGCCGCTAACAACTATCTTCAATAAACCTATCGAAACAGGGTGACTACCTGAGGCGTTGAAAACAGCAAATATAGACCTGCTTTTTAAGAAGGGAAAGAGACAGGCTTCACTAAACTACGGACCAATATCGCTGACATGTATAGCATGGAAAGTTACGAAGGAAATTATCAGAAGAATGGTGGAACACCTAGAAAGGAATAGGGTCATACTTGACTACCAGCTTCAGTTAAAGGAAATCTTGCATCACAAACCTACTGGACTGTAAGAAGGCTTTCGATACAGTACCACAAAAGAGACTGGTTAAAAAGCTAGAGGAACTGGCATAATAGCATGGAAAGTACTGAAATGGATTGGGGAATACCTGATAGGACGAGGTATCAGAGTGGGTGCATGTGTTGAGTGGGATTGCACAAGGGTCAGTCCTAAATCCGGTGCTGCTTCTTGTAAATGTGAATGACATGACGGAAGGAACAGATTCAGAGGTGTCCCTGTTCGAAGACGATGTACAGCTGATGAGGAGAATACCAGCAGACGAGGATCATGTAAGCCTGGAGAGTCGGCAAGCCTGGTCCGACGAATGGCTCCTGGGGTTTAACCCCAGCAAGTGTGAAGTCATAAAGCTTGGGAAAGAACAAAGAAGACCGTAAATGGTGTACAACCGAGCACATCTGAGGCGCACATCAACCAAGTAACTGCTGCTACATAAGGGTGCCTGGCAAAACTAAGAATAGATTTTCGACATCAAAGTAAGGAGTCATTCATGACACTGTACACCGTCAAGAAAATAAAGTGCAAAGGTTTACAACAAGACTAGTCCTGAAGCTAAGGACTGTGTTCTATGGAAAGAGAACTCAACCTGACGACACTGGAGGACAGGATGAATAGGGGATACATGATAACAAAGCATGAAGTACTGAGAGAAACTGACAAGGTTTAAGAAGAGGCACGTTAAGGCTCCTGGAGGAGGGAGAGAATGGAGCTACTAGCGATCATCAGCGAAGAGGAGGGACCAGTAGCTAAAACTCGACCCCTACAACCACAAATATGTGAGTACACTAACGCACACACTATTGACAAGAATTCGACAGCACATTAAGGTTCCTCAAGTGACATGGCTTGTAACCAGGCTGCCTAGCTTCTGAGACATCTGTGGCCAAGTGATCTAGACTCTAGAGCGTCACTTGGGGAACCTTGTCAGGTTCCCGTGACATGGTTTCAAATCCTGCTGACTAGAATCAATCACTCTCTCGCTATATATATATATATATATATATATATATATATATATATATATATATATATATATATATATATATCAGGCATGCCTTCTTTGTAAATCATACTTTGTAATATGTAAACCACAGATTGTTTACATATTAGTAAACCCCACATTGTAATCTTTAAAGAGAAATAACATTTCAATATATATTTGTACATTGCACTGGCCAAGGAGTCGAACCCATGCTGTTTTGGCCCGCCTCATGGTGAGCGAAAACGCATGACGCCTTAGACTACTAGACCACGCAATCCTTAACAATAGTGCATCTAGCCTAGCTAGATGTTGTACCTGCCATAGAAGGACATACGGTGGTGTGGACGCCTCAGAACTAATTTCATTCTACTCCCTGTTTGTGCACTAGCTCAAAAAGCAGTATATTATATTATTGTACCTACGGAACGTATAATAGGACGGGCTGGGTACCTTGGCATACGAGTCTTGATTACCCCATAAAGATATGGTAGAGTTGCTGACCTAGCCGAGAGATGTTTAAATAGTTCGTCATTCCCCATCAATTGCATTTTAGGTTGTTTATTGAAATGGCTCACTCAGGACAGGACTTGAGTAGAACGCTATCTTTAACCACGTTAGTTCCTGTAATTACATTTAAATGGGCAAAGAGCACATTAATTTCCTTTCTTTTATTAATTAAATAGGTTACACAGAATAATAGCAATCCATATATATAATATCCACTGAGAAACATATTTTCTCAACTCACAGGACCTGTTCTAAACGGTTAGAAAAGCTTGGGGTGGACTATTATACCTTCTAATTTCGTAATTCTTGACTTTTCAAAACCCTCTTACCCCATATGGGGGGAGACAGGGGGATGGTGGCAGTGTTGGGTGTGACGCTGACCGCTGCCACATTCTAAGAGAGCTAGGAGGAGGTGCCAGGCCCACTCTACGCTATTCTGAGAAAAAAACTTCCTCTCACTTCTTCAGTTCCAACCTTGCAACTCTGCATAGCTCCTGATGACGCACTGAGAAGTGTGAAAGTACTGAGCTAAAGATTTCCACCCCCTGTGGCTTGCCTTGCATGCATATATATATATATATATATATATATATATATATATATATATATATATATATATATATATATATATATATATATATATATATATATATATATATATATATATATATATATATATATATATATATATATATATGTCGTGCCGAATAGGCAGAACTTGCGATCTTGGCTTAAATAGCAACGTCGAAAATTTGTGTATGCAATAATTTCGCCAAAATCATTCTGAACCTAACGAAAAAAATATATTTCACTGTGTTTGTTTAGTATTAAATTACTGTAAACAAATCTAAAATATATTTAGTTGGGTTAGGCTAAAATAAATTGTTCTTGTTATAATAAGGTTAGGTAAGTTTTCTAAGATTCTTTTGGTGCAAAATTAAATTTTTTTACATTAACATTAATGAAAAAAATATATCTTTAAACATATAAAAGAAAATTTCAGAAAGGACTTAATTTTAAATGAGTTCTTGCTAATTGACCAGTTTTACATATTCGGCACGACATATATTTATATATATATATATATATATATATATATATATATATATATATATATATATATATATATATATATATATATATATGTATATATATATATATATATATATATATATATATATATATATATATTGTGTGTGTGTGTGTGTGTGTGTGTGTGTGTGTGTGTGTGTGTGTGTGTGTGTGTGTGTGTGT
Organism: Cherax quadricarinatus; assembly: GCF_038502225.1. Lineage (NCBI taxonomy): Eukaryota > Metazoa > Arthropoda > Malacostraca > Decapoda > Parastacidae > Cherax > Cherax quadricarinatus. Next base: position 6,026 of record NW_027198547.1, on the reverse strand, counting down.
GTGTGTGTGTGTGTGTGTGTGTGTGTGTGTGTGTGTACTCACATATTTGTACTCACCTAGTTGAGGTTGCAGGGGTCGAGTCCAAGCTCCTGGCCCCGCCTCTTCACTGGTCGCTACTAGGTCACTCTCCCTGAACCGTGAGCTTTATCATACCTCTGCTTAAAGCTATGTATGGATCCTGCCTCCACTACATCGCTTCCCAAACTATTCCACTTCCTGACTACTCTGTGGCTGAAGAAATACTTCCTAACATCCCTGTGATTCATCTGTGTCTTCAACTTCCAACTGTGTCCCCTTGTTGCTGTGTCCAATCTCTGGAACATCCTGTCTTTGTCCACCTTGTCAATTCCTCTCAGTATTTTGTATGTCGTTATCATGTCCCCCCTATCTCTCCTGTCCTCCAGTGTCGTCAGGTTGATTTCCCTTAACCTCTCCTCATAGGACATACCTCTTAGCTCTGGGACTAGTCTTGTTGCAAACCTTTGCACTTTCAATTTCTTGACGTGTGTGTGTGTGTGTGTGTGTGTGTGTGTGTGTGTGTGTGTGTGTGTGTGTGTGTGTGTGTGTGTGTGTGTGTGTGTGTCTATGGAATGAGGCATTTTCGAGTTAAAATTTACCTTCATTTTAACAGCATCGATTGCTTTCACCTCCCCTCACAGTATCGAATACTTCACAAACACAGAACAAGCGTATGTTTTAACCACTCCTGGCACGGATACCAGGCGTTTATACAGCACATTTAAAGGCCTGGGCACCACGCCAATCATCTGACCTCGACACATGATGGTAACTAGCCCCAGACAGGCCACTGATTACAATATTCTTACCACGGCGGCACCTTCACTTTCTTCACTACACTAGGGCAGCGTCAGTCTGGCCCGGAGCCACTGGTCTTATTACTTGGTGGTACTCACCTAGTCCAACACACCTTACTGTATTTACAGCGAATGATATCTAGATCCTGGTACCGCCTATTTATTTTTATTGCTCGGTTATATTAATTTTTGACCTTCAGTGCCCGATCGTGATGCTGTGTATGGTATTTCCTGCAACTTCTTTTATATATCTTCATCACCCATCCTTGTTGTTGAGTACTCACCTAATTGTACTCACCTAATTGCGGTTGCAGGGGTCGATTCACAGCTCTTGGCCCCCTCTCTTCACTGGTCGTCACTAAGCTCACTCTCTCCCCGCTCCATGAGCTTTTTCATACCTCTTTTAAGTGTGTGCGTGTGTTGTGTGTATGTATCCATGAGTACATGAGAGTACACGGGAAAGACAGACATTATAGGACTTAGGAATCCACACACAGGCTCTTCTGTATGGATTGAGAACTAACGCGCATTATCCAGGCGTTTGAAGCAAAGAAAAGATAGATAGATAGATAGATAAAGAGATAGATAGATAAAGAGATAGATAGATAAAGAGATAGATAGATAAAGAGATAGATAGCTAGATAGATAGATAGATAGATAGATAGAGAGAGAGAGAGAGAGAGAGAGAGAGAGAGAGAGAGAGAGAGAGAGAGAGAAAGAGAGAGAGAGAGAGAGAGAGAGAGAGAGAGAGAGAGAGAGAGAGAGAGAGAGAAAGAGAGACCTGGACTGGTAGCGTGGGGTTGTTCATCAGTGAGGTGTATTTACTAAAGATCAACGACTGAATTCCTGCAGTAAACTCTGTACTAGACCCTCCGAGGAGAACCAGAAGTTGTGTGTTCTCTTTTTCTCCTCTTCCCCCTCCACTTCCTCCTCCACTTCCCCCTCCTCCTCTTCCTCCTCTTCCTCCTCATTCTTCTCCTTCTTCTACTCCTCCACCTCTTTCTCATTCTCCTCCTCCTCCTCCTCCTCCTTCTCCTGCCTTTTGTTTTCCTTTCCTCTTTCAAACCTAAAAATATAAGTTGCCATCACGTTCAAGAATTTTCCTGATATTTTCCAGCGAGTGTTGTCAGTAACACTCCGTCTGATATTCCCAGTAATTCTTCTTGATGTGTGTACTCACCTATTTTGTACTCACCTATTTGTGGTTGCAGGGGTCGAGTCATAGCTCCTGGCCCCGCCTCTTCACTGATTGCTACTAGGTCCTCTCTCTCCCTGCTCCATGAGCTTTATCATACCTCGCCTTAAAACTATGTATGGTTCCCGCCTCCACTACTTCACTTTCTAGACTATTCCATGACTTGACTACTCTATGACTGAAGAAATACTTCCTAACATCCCTTTGATTCATCTGAGTCTTCAACTTCCAATTGTGACCTCTTGTGTCTGTGTCCCATCTCTGGAACATCCTGTCTTTGTCCACCTTGTCTATTCCGCGCAGTATTTTATATGTCGTTATCATGTCTCCCCTGACCCTCCTGGCCTCCAGTGTCGTCAGGCCGATTTCCCTCAACCTTTCTTCGTAGGACAATCCCCGTAGCTCTGGGACTAGTCTTGTTGCAAACCTTTGCACTTTCTCTAATTTCTTGACGTGCTTGACTAGGTGTGGATTCCAAACTGGTGCTGCATACTCCAGTTTGGAACGACTCCTTACTGAGGTATCGGAACGCTATCCGTAGGTTTGCCAGGCGCCCGTATGCTGCAGCAGTTATCTGATTTATGTGCGCCTCAGGAGATATGCTCGGTGTTATACTCACCCCCAGATCTTTTTCCTTGAGTGAGGTTTGCAGTCTTTGGCCATCTAAACTATATTGTGTCTGCGGTCTTCTTTGCCCTTCCCCAATCTTCATGACTTTGCATTTGGCAGGGTTAAACTCAAGGAGCCAGTTGCTGGACCAGGCTTGTAGCCTGTCCAGGTCTCTTTGTAGTCCTGCCTGATCCTCATCCGATTTGATTCTTCTCATTAACTTCACATCATCTGCAAACAAGGACACTTCTGAGTCTATCCCTTCCGTTATGTCGTTCACATATACCAAGAACAGCACAGGTCCTAGGACTGACCCCTGTGGAACCCCGCTTGTCACAAGCGCCCACTCTGACACCTCGTCACGTACCATGACTCGTTGTTGCCTCCCTGTCAGGTATTCTCTGATCCATTGCAGTGCCTTTCCTGTTATGTGTGCCTGATCTTCTAGCTTTTTCAGTAACCTCTTGTGAGGAACTGTGTCGAAGGCCTTTTTGCAGTCCAAAAAAATGCAGTCGATCCACCCCTCTCTCTCTTGTCTTACTTCTGTCACCTTGTCATAAAACTCTAGTAGGTTTGTGACACAGGATTTTCCTTCCCTGAAACCATGCTGGTTGTCAATTATACACTTGTTTCTTTCCAGGTGCTCCACCACTCTCCTCCTGATGATCTTCTCCATGACCTTGCATACTATACACGTTAGTGATACAGGTCTGTAGTTTAGTGCCTCATGTCTGTCTCCCTTTTTAAAAATTGGGACTACATTTGCCATCTTCCATACCTCAGGGAGTTGCCCAGTTTCAAATGATGTGTTGAAGATCTTTGTTAATGGCACACACAATATCTCTGCTCCCTCTTTAAGGACCCACGGAGAGATGTTGTCTGGTCCCACCGCCTTTGAGGTGTCAAGTTCGCATAGCAGCTTCTTCACTTCCTCCTTGGTTATATGTACCTCATCCAGCACTTGCTGGTGTACCCCCCTGTTCTGATTTCCTGGAGTCCTACTGGTTTCCACTGTAAATACTTCTTTAAATCTCGTGTTGAGCTCCTGACATACCTCTCGGTCGTTTCTTGTGAATTCCCCATCACCCTTCCTCAGTCTGATTACCTGGTCCTTGACTGTTGTTTTCCTCCTGATGTGGCTGTACAACAGCTTCGGGTCAGTCTTGACTTTCGATGCTATGTCATTTTCATATTGTCGCTGAGCCTCCCTTCTTATCTGTGCATATTCATTTCTGGCTCTTCGGCTAATCTCTTTATTTTCCTGAGTTCTCTGTCTTCTGTACCTTTTCCATTCTCTAGTACACCTAGTTTTTGCCTCCCTACACCTTTGGGTGAACCAAGGACTCGTTCTGTTCTTCCCATTATTTCTGTTTCCCTTGGGAACAAACCTCTCCTCTGCCTCCTTGCATTTTGTTGCCACATAGTCCATCATTTCTTGTACTGGTTTTCCTGTCAGTTCCCTCTCCCACTGAATGTTTTGAAGGAAGTTCCTCATGCCTGAGTAGTTCCCCCTTTTGTAGTTTGGTTTTTCCCACCCTATTCCTGCTACTCTCTCCACTTGGAGCTCAACTATGTAGTCGAAGCACAGAACCACATGATCACTAGCTCCCAGGGGCCTTTCATACAAGATATCCTCGATGTCTGAACTACTCAAGGTGAATACAAGGTCCAGTCTTGCTGGTTCATCTTCTCCTCTCTCTCTGGTAGTGTCTCTAACATGTTGATGCATGAGGTTTTCCAGTACTACATCCATCATCTTGGCTCTCCATGTTTCGGAACCCCCATGGGGCTCCAGGTTTTCCCAGTCAATCTCCTTGTGATTGAAATCACCCATAACTAGTAACTTTGCTCCCCCCACGTGTGCTCTCCTGGCCACCTCGGCTAGTGTGTCGACCATGGCTCTGTTGCTCTCATCGTATTCTTCTCTTGGTCTCCTGCAGTTCTGTGGTGGGTTGTACATTACTGCAATTATCACCTTATGTCCCTCAGACTGGATTGTTCCTACTAAGTAGTCCCTTTCACCCGTGCCATCCATTCCTTCCATTTTCTCAAAACCCCACTGGCTTTTAATGAGCAGTGCAACTCCTCCTCCCCCTCTCCTCCCTCTGTCTTTCCTGAAGATTTGATATCCGGGTGGAAAGATTGAATCTGTTATTATTCTGGTGAGTTTTGTTTCTGTGAGTGCTATTATGTCTGGGGATGTCTCCTTGATTCTTTCGTGCCACTCCTCATACTTATTTGTTATTCCATCTGCATTTGTATACCATACCTTCAACTTCTTTTCTAAGACTGTGGTCTGGGAGGTGTATTGGGGTTGGGGAAGTGGGAGACCTGATAAGGAACTATGGGTGGTTGCTGTGGGGGTGGAGTTTGTAATGTAGTGGGTGGGGGCATTGGATATGGCATGGGTGTTTTGGTTTAGAGTGTTTGGCTGCACTGGGGTTGACCTGGTTGGGAGGCTTCTATAGGAAGCTGTGAGGGAGGTTGTATTTGATCTTCTTCCTGTGTCTGGGATCTCCTGTCTGTCTTCTCCATCCCCTCTCTTTCCTCCTTTCGCCTTTGTACCATCTCTCTCAGTTTCCGCCTTTCGTCTTGTGTTCTGTCGCGGTCGAGATACATCTTCCTGTATCCCGGCATGTCCCTTAATCGTGCTTTTTCCTGCAGTATCCTGTTCCGAGTCGATTCTGCCTTGAAGGTCACTTTCACTGGCCGGTTTCTTTTTTTTACAAACCCCCCTATTCTCCGAAAATTTTCCAGCTGGGTCATGTCATCTTCTCCGATTACTTTCATGATGCTTTCAATTGCATTTTTTTCCCCTTGTTTTCTTTCTTCATATGTTTCCCCTTCAACTTCCTGTAGCCCATACACAAAGACTGACCTCACCCTTTCATTCTCCCACTGCATATCCCTGTGTATTGTCCCTTGGGTTTTCTTGTTGCTCTCTGACAACCCATTTTTGTTTTATCCTGATTGCCTCAGAGTGGGAAACCTATGTAATTCTGTATGTTAGGTTAGTATTGTATATGTCAGAGTGTGGGGGGGGGAGGTAGAGGAGGAACTGTAGCTATATGGGAGAGTAGTGGGGAGGGGGGAGTGGGAAGGAGAGTGAAGCAAGTGGGTAAGTGGGTGAGGGAGAGGTGGGGAGGGGGAGGGTGAAAGAGGGAGGGGAGGGATCAGGTGAAGGAGTGAGATGTCGGTGGGGGGAGGGGGGGGAGTGTATGTGTGAGTCTGGCAATATGTGTGTGTGTGTGTGTGTGTGTGTTGTGTGTGTTGTGTGTGTGTTGCATGTGTGTGTGGGGAGGGGGGGTGTGGGTGGGTGTGGGTGGGTGTGTGGGTGGGTGTGTGGGTGGGTGTGTGTGGGTGTGTGTGGTGTGTGTGTGTGTGGGTGGTGGGTGTGTATGTGTGTG